>NC_072734.1:95495785-95645353 GCF_026930045.1 Uloborus diversus
TTTCTATTTTTGCTACTCTCTGCCATGTGATCAAAAATTACAGAAGGGAGTCGAGGCAGACACAGACAGACTTTTTTCAATCTCATATCCTCACTATATAGTTTTGCTTTTTAAGTTATTTATTGTGTTTGTTATTTGTTTTTGCCTTTCTTTTGTTTTTGGGGTTGGTTTTACGAAAGGTGCTACTTTATGCTTTTTTTTTAATGTTAAATTATGTTTTAAACGAAGGGAATCTCTTGAATCATGAACTATTTACTGCAACTCTGTTTCTTGCGATTTCTTATTTATTATGCAACTACATGAGAGTTTAACTCAGATGGTAGAGTATTTTTTTAAAAAATGGCGTGGTTACAGCTTGTGCAACTTTTTGAATAGCCATTTCTCCTCTTCTGTTAGCTAGATTCGTACATAACAAACAATCCTCAGCTACAATTCTTTCCAAAGAACACTAAAGCGTTTCGCATTTTCGCCTGCATCACCTTCATTTCAAATGCCTTGAAACATTACATTTCTTCCGAAAGTTCCAAATTTCATGTGCATTTGCAGTGTGTCTTTCTTTCGCAAATATTCATAAATAACTAACAGCAGTTTTATTTTTTTCAATTCGAAAAAGGCATCTTTTCAAGGAAATTCAAGATGTGTCCTAGACTTTTGTTTTTTCTCGAATGCACACAAAGAAGAATTGCAATAACCGACGTGGCATCTGTTTTACATTACTAATACACCAAATAATGATTCTGTTCAGTTTGCTAATTTGTGAAGTTCGTCCTCTTTTAATGAGTATGACTGCACTGCGAGACGAAAAAATAAATAAGTATATAAATCTATAATTATATTAACTAGTTACACTCTTCTGTGAGGCTGGAGATATGAAAAGTTCAAAAGCGGCTTGACCGAGCGGTCTCACTCGCAACACGAACAAAGAATTATTTTTGAAGAACAAATTTTATTTTTTAAAAATTTATATTTCATATTTTGATGTATAATAGTTCCTTACATTCGAATGTATCACACCAAAAAGTCGAAGTTTAAATTTAAAATTTCGGAAGAAAGTGAATATGTATGTTTGAAAATGTTATAGCTATGAAAATGGATTGCGCAACTATTGATTATACCAGGGGTTCTCAAACGGTGAGTCGCAACCTCCAGAGGGGTCGCGGAAGTTGTCCAGAGAAGTCGCAAGATGTTTAAAAAAAGTTTTAAAAAACATTTATTGTTACGTTTTTATTAAAAACACAACACTAGGTCAATAATTGTCATAAAACTACTACAAAATTATATAGTCAGTAAGGATAAAATTTAACCATTTGTGCAGGTTTTTAGTTGTTGTTTAGTGTTTAGACAGAGTTAACTTCGGGGAGAGGTGGGCAAAATACTAAGTCTAAAAATGGGGTCGCAATGTCTATAAGTTTGAGAACCCCTGGACTGTACCAAGGTGTGCCAAGGCAATCTAGGGTGCAGCAGGGATTGACAAAGAGGTGTCACGAAGTATCCACGGTATCAATACATGATAGAAATGGACAAGGGTGACGCGAAAAAATTCTAATTCTGCAAAGGCTGCAGCGTATCTGAAAAGTTTGAAAACTCCTGAACTATACAGTAAACGTGTCATTCAAACAAATTTACAGCATTATTTTATCCACAGAAAACTTCTTTGATTTAGCAAACAACTGGTTACATGAATTACTTTAGCTTTCATATATTTTTTTACGTACAAAATACAATTAGCCAAAGGCAGGAGATAATGGTGGCTGTACTTTTCCTTGATAGACAATACTTCCTTCAGTTCAGGTAATGCATTACATTATGGGACGTCCATTTGTCAGCGTTCGGAGAACTTTATTTTATGGAACAAATGCGTAAGGGAATTCCATTTCTCATTCTTCCGCCAAACTAGGGAACAAAAACTAGAGGGAGCGCATAATAAATTCTATTGTTACTTTACGAGTTCAACAAAGAATGGTATATTAAATGATTAATTTGTTTTTCTTCCGAATACATATTCCTAGACGCATTTGACTTTCACGTGTCAAAGTATGAATCATTAAAAAGACGTTTTTTAAAAAGCTTTTTTCTGCTTTGTAGATAATGTTTTGTTTTGCAGTTTTTAATGATGTATTTTCTTATCAATTAAAATAATTTTACAACACAGCATTATTGTTCTTTTTTCTGTAAATTTTAAATGCAATCAGTAATTATTTCATATAAACAGTCGAACTATTTTTGAATCTTATGTTGAATAAGAATCTTTGTTACTTTTTTTAGTGAGATCTCTTCATTAAAAATACTACGTCATACTTACACAGTGCTCTCATCTCATACAAAAGAAAATTTTCGTGAAATATTTTTATGCCTGAGGCAAATAAGCATTAAATATTTCCCCATAAAATATATTAAGGCTAAAAAAAGAAATGGTAATGGATTTCTAATTTCCATTTTGCTTAAAAATCAATTTGCTTATTCCCAACGGATAAATTCTGCAGATGAGTGTTAACAACCAAGAAGTAATTGCGCTAAAAATAAAACAATAATAAATTATAATTTTTTCTTATTTCAGAGCGAACTACTTATTTCACTGGGACGTTTTTGAATCAGATATTCATTTTTGTTTTGTTTTGAGATAGTGTTTTCTAGAAATTCTTTATAACGTTTTCAAACGTTTCCTACTATTATTAAAACACACCCACACACATACCAACTTAAATTTTCTCTCGAGGTTTCCAATTTGTTTCAAAGACATGACTGCCTTTTACCGGGAAGATTTCTGAAAACTTCCGAAGGATTCCATCATGATTTTAAAAAGGTTACCGACTTTTAGCGGGAAGTGTTCTTGTTCGTTGCAAGATATGTTACTGGGAGCACATTAGCTGTTCATTATTTTCCAGGAGCGTTTCTGAATTGTATTTATACTGCATACGACAAATGATTTCAAAAGCATTTTTTTTTTCAAATTATGCTCGAAATTTGCTCTAATTTGGTATTATGTAGCTATGATATATGGATGTCTTACTTGCCAAATTGATTAACTCTATAAAACAAAAAGGTTAGAAAAGTTATGAAGAAGATGGCGTTATCCGCAGTAGTATATAGGCCCTCGTGCCACATTTTCTGCCACCACATGGTCAGAAATGTGCTGAACCAAAACTTTAATTTAAATTCACGTGCTAATCATTGATAATGCACTGTTAAAGCAGAGATGACATTTTTAAAAAAAAAGTGGAGTTAATTGATTTGTCAACTGAGGCATCCATATCAATATCCAAAATATACAAGAGAGTTCAGATCGGGGTTATTTGGGGGGGGGGGTATCCGTTCTTGAGCAGAAAGTAAGCTTAAGTTTTGCTGCATCACTCCTGAAGCGAACTTGTGAAATGAGAAGCGGAATCATCTCGTTGGAAGCAGCAGAATTCAACCTCATACATAACTCTAAACTTTTGAAAATAAAACCTTTTTCAAAACCTCAGTTGTATAACACTAAGAATTAATTATTATGCTGCTTTAAATGAAAATTAATGAACGTTTTTCTGATTTTGAAATACCCTCAAACCATCACAGACGAAGCATTTTAATAACGTGGAACATAATGGCGTGGTTTCCTTCAGTCAAAAGTACTACTTTTAGTCATTGAAATGGATAGAATGAGCAAAAATAACAACATGGACCCAGAAAATAATCTCATTTTCCCAACAGTTTTTTTAAAATCAATTTTTTTAAATGTCCGATTTTTCAAACAAGGGTGGTCTTGATGACGTCACAAATGATGCACTTTGCCGCATCTTTCTACTACGTTTCCACGTTATGATAATCAAGCAGCAAATTAAATATTGCGTTCTGCGCTTGCTATCAACCATATGGTTGCCAATCCACAGGAGTAAAGATGCGAATTAAATATTTTGCACTGTGAATGGCAACACTGAATGGCATTTCATCATTTGGGATGTCATCGGCAGAAGCCGTAAACAATGAAAGCACTCCGATTTTTTCTTTTTTTAAAAATATTAAACTTAAACAAATTATTTAAAAAATGGTCAGATCCTATGTTTTTAAGCATGCTCTTTCAAATAAAAACTTTTAAAATTTTGGAAACGACCCCATTCTGCGTCTCAGGTATGTTATCAGTAGATTTCGACCGTACTGTATCCTTTTGAGGGTTGAAACTTTACTAGAAAATGAATAGTTCATCTACTGAAAAGAGAAACTCACTCTCAGCGTTTCAATAAAGTTCTTCTTTTACAATCTGCGTCTTTTCATCGTAGTAAAGTTTACTGTAAGAAAATTTCGAAACGTTACAAATTAGTTTCGAGCAACGATCATGGATGTCACAGGTTTTCATCAATTTCCAGTGAAAATCAAGCTTTTTTGTCAAAAGTTTCCTGAATTGTTGCAAGTTGCACGAACGCAGACTTCTAACTGTTGTGAAAAATATTTTTAGTTAGAAGTTTAGCGATTAACTGAGCGTATTTCTTAAGTGCATCACTTTGATTTCGAGTCGCTGTAAAGTTTTCAAATTTTCGTGTTCAAAAAAAAGTTGAAAAAAAAAAGAGGGATTTAAATACCACAATTCATGTGCCATCAATATGTTAAAAAAAATATTTTTCTCCTTCATCAAGGCAAAATGCTTTTTAGAATAGTAGTTCATATATATTTTCAACACTAGTACAACCTCGATATCTCAAATCTCTCGGGACGAAAAAAATCGAGATATCGAGTTTTTGAGTTATTAAGGTTGTAAAAAAATTACACTAGAGACTCTTACAATTACACACACGTACGCTATATGCATTTATATATGTACTATGAGACGACTTTGAATTACGATCAATAAAGTAGTCTTCAATATTTTATTAGATTTGAAATTTTATAATTGTCAAAAGTGTACAGAAAGAGATTTTGAAATGAACAACAATTTCAACTTGGTTTTTCACCTAAAAATTTAAAAATTCTTATCTTCAACTAGTAACTCCCCACATTCAAAAAAGTTTTCAGCAGTCATTTTGCAGGAGTTAAAAAAGCAGAATAATGAAAATGAGGAACACATTTTCTGTTTTTACTTGAAAACTGACTAACGTAAATTCAACCCCCTTTTTTCAAAGTGGACAACATGTTCGAGAAAAATGCACAAAGATTCTAAACTCTGGGGAAAACACAACGCCCCTTTCATACCAATACTTCCCTTTTATCTTGCTTCAATCCCCTTATTACGAAGCTTCCAAGAAGAGAGATGAAAACTGGTCCCTGGAACTGGTTTTACTACAAAAATTGCCAAAGAAAAACGACAACTGAAACTTGCTTCTGTGGCAAAATTTTGACATATCAAGGGTTTCGAAAAATAAATTTTGAGATAACTATGGAAAATACATAGGGGTTTTTATAGAAAATTCAGGGAAAAAATGTTTTTTCGAGACATCAAGGGCTTCGAGATAAGGAGGTTCGAGATATCAAGGTTCAACTATTTGTGAAATATGTAATGCTTTATACTTAAGCAACCCATAAAATTAATTACTATTCATTTACTCATTTTGAGAAGTATGTCACGTACTGAGCCAAATGAGGCAAACTAATTTAAAAAAAAATTATTCCCATCAAGGGCTTATGTGGCTTAATGACAATAAGATAGCACAGTTCTTTTCACAGTCTCAGCATCGCTTATACTTTGAGTGGTGTCTGCGGTTGGGGTGGAATACAGTAGTTAAATTTCAGCGTCCAGCGCCGTATGATAATAAGTGCTTTTAAGGAAATTAAAGTCATTTGCACAGTTATTGATGTGGGCTTCATAATTACACAGATGCTATCATCAATGCTGAAGTTGCTGAAAATGGATGGTTTTGCTTGATGAGTTCTATTTATGACATCAGCGGAAAGTGATTTTTAATCTCTGGAGAATAATATGTAATCCCACAAATGCATGTCAACATCGATTTTTGAAGGAATAGTTTTGATGCAAATTTGCTTGAAAGCATCTATGTTTGTAATTTTGTGTTAAAGTTTTAAACTAGTGTTTTTTTTTTTGAAGAGTTTATTTCATGTTAACATTTTATTCAACAATTTTTAGCGATATTAAGAAAAAGTATGAGGGATGTTCTAAATATAATGCAACAAAATGTTGTCAAAGGTTGGTTTGTAACCAATTCTAGACCTAAGTGAATGATTTAACCAAAGAACCAGGGTTCGTTGATTTAAAGCAGCTTGGTTTAAATCATGATTTAAATCAAGTGATTAAAAAAAAACTCATTGCTTTAAATCATGTGATTTTTTTAACAAAATATTTCATTAAAATCAGTTGATTTAATTTTTATCAATTAATTTTGCATTTTTACAATGTGTAGCTCTAAATTCAACTACACTGCATTAACTTAACTTCAGCCGGCAAAACTACATACATCCTTTTTTATGTGTGTGCAACAGATTTTCACTCTTGCAATATTGCGTTTACTCCAAAATTACAGTTCAGAACAATATAAAAATTTGCAGTTTTTCTTATACAGCATGATTAAAGTAATCGTTCAACGTATTATTTTACACTAAAAACGTAGATAATAGAAACCTTATCTTTGAGCAAAGCATAAAACAATATTACACCTTATTTAAGCATTATAACGTATTTATAAATCTTTAAAATTTATTGAAGAGTTAGAGAACTTATCTTAATTTTAAAACTAAGCAAAATAAATTCATCTATTGTATGAAATATACAGTGTTTATAAATGTAAAGAAATTAATATCAACAATTTTTTTAAGAATTAAAAAAAAAAAATCTGATTTAAATTTAAAAAAAAACGAATTAAATTAAAATCCGATTTTTTCGGGTTAAAAAAACACGAACCCTGCAAAGAATCTGAAAATTTGAAAACAGGTTAAAAATTTTGGAAAGTCAAGACTTGGAAAAATAGAAGTTTTCTATTATCATTTTCCACAACTGTGACTTAAATGATATTTTTGAGCAAAAGTCAATTGTGCTATCTAGTCAATCAAAACAATAGTAGTTACGTAAATAATACTACGTAAAAATAGCTACGTAATAGCTACGTAGCTATTACGTAAAAATTACGTTTACTTGCTATTACGTAAAAATAGCTACGTAATAGCAAGTACTCTGAAAGTACTTGCTATTACGTAGACCAATAGAAGTAAAGAAAAAAGGGATATAAACACAATTTTTTTAACCGAATGAGCGAGATCGTTGCACCTGTATATCATTGAATAGAATGTTATCACAAAAAAAAAAAAAAAAAAAAAAAAGAATCCGAAACGTCACTGATTATTTCCGGGTAACGTTTCGCGAATTCAATGGTTCACGTTAGTTTTCTGTAAAAAACAAGTTTTCTTGCGAAAAAGTTTTCTGGGTGGCAACAATGTCCACGAATGCCAAATTTATTCTGTGGTGAAAAACATTTTTAATTGCCAGTGTAATAATATAGTAGGCTTTATGTTTAGTTTATAATTATATTGATGGGACGAATGATGCTATGCTATTGTTATTCATTTTCAAAACATTTAAACAAGAAAAGTTTTAAAATTTTTGGAAGATACAATGTTTAATCAGAGTCAACAACATTCTTTTAACGTATGAAACAATTTGATTAAAGCAATATTTTACCACTATTTTATTCACTCAATTATTTTTACTGGTATATTAAAGAATTTATCGATTTATTTACTCACTAGCAGTACCCGCACAGCGATGCCCGTGCTAAAAATTTAATGGGAGTGCGTTGAATAAGAAAGAAAATCGACGCCCCTCCCCCTCTGATGTGAAATGATGGTTTTTCTTTGTGTAAAATGCGTACACACCTTTTCAACAACAACAAAAAAAAAAAAAAAAACCCAAAGTTTTTTTGCAATTTAAAACTTTTCGTCAAATGATTAAATTAGATTTACATTTGCTTTAAAACTCTGTTTAGCGAGTGAAGCGGTTTTTACTGCAATATAAAATATTTCACCAAATAAACAAAGAAAGACATCAAATAATACCTTTCAAGTGTAAAAATAATTCCGTAACTCTATTGTTTATCGCCAAACTTGGCCAGCAACCACGCTATCATAATCCATCCGTCTAACGAAAAAAAAAAAAAAAGCATACCGCGGACCATTCAAAAATCATCGTCAGAAGAAAATGTCGTACATTTCACTCGGATAAAAATAAATCAAAAGTTTCTTTTATTTCAAAAAAAATTGCCAAAACAATGAATTTCATTACCGGTTGCCTTAAAACAATAATCCTAGACTGTTCTGCTCAGCGCCTAACGCGCCAAGCAACCACGCTACCGGAACCCAGTCCTTTTGCGAGTTGAAGTGATGTTTTTTCTTTGGCAATAATAAATGTTTCGACAAACAAACAAAAAAGTATATGATCACATTAACAGTAGCTTTCAAATCTTTATATATTAAGACCTGCGTTTCCCGGCTTTGCCCGGTCTACCTTGAGAATAAAAATTGTGTCGAGTGACATATATTCAACAATCTGGCTTAAATAAAAGAAAAAAAACATCAAGCAAAATTACCCTTCCAAACATTGACGACTGATATTAAAATACTTTTAAGAAATTACAATGCGAAAGATGGATTTTGAAAGCGCAACCATGGAAACATGAAATAAAATCTGTTTAAAATATTAAATGCAAACTGAGGAAATAAACAATTGATTCAAAACGCGTAACCGTGGTAACGTGAACATAAAATAGTTGACGACCTGAATCAAAATGACGAATTTCGAAATTGATTTAGAAACGCTTGTAATTTTTTTTCCTTTGAAGATAGAAGCTAATTTTTACGACCACAGGTCGTGATACTTCTGGAGTAAAAAATATCGCTTTTTTCAATGGTGTCAAAAAGAAAACTGTGGGACAATTCCTTCACTTTTTATTGATAGATTTAATGAAGAAAATAGTGCCTAAATTTCATCTAAGCTTAAAAAAGTTCGAGCTAAAAACGCAAATTACTCCTGTCGTAATGAAGTTAGAGCATCAAAACAAATTGCTTAGAATGCGGAAAATTCTACTTTTTTCAACGATATATAATATTAACATGTGCAAGTAATTTTTCACCCCATTAATAGACAATAATAGGCAATTTACGTGAAATTTGGGCCTGAATTGGAATAAAAAAAGAATTATTTGTCGGGTTTTTTTCGAATTATAGCCTATGTTACTCAGTGAGAAGGCACCTTTCATATAGTGAAAGAATTTTTCAAATAGGTGCAGTGGTTCCGGAGATTACCTCGAACATATAAACACACAAAAATCCGTCCTCTCTCTTTATAATAGTAGTATAGATTTCTGTTTCATTACCTATTCATTTATTCACTCATTCTTTTATTTACTCATTCATTTGATCAAAAGTACTTTTAATAATCAAACAGAAAGTACTAGATTCGAAAAATATTTTGTTCTTCCCTCTGCTCCCATAAGAAAAAAGTACGTCCAATTTTTAAAAATTTACTGCCAAAAACAGAACAATGTTTCATTACTAGTTTTATTATAAAACTAGCTGCGTCGTCCGGCTTTGCACGGTGTACTTCGAAAATAATACTTATGTCTAGTGACGCGTGTTCAACAATTAGGCTTGAACAAAAAAAAAAAAAAATCAGTAAGATTTTGCGGCATATTGCGGGAAAATAACCAAAAAGTAAACATTTTAAAATCCCCAATTACAGGAAAAGCCTCAAAACAAAAAACAAAAAAAATTTTTTTTGTTTATATTCGATAAACAAAATGGCAACAAATGTTTCATTTAACGATTTTCTTTACGCTACAACTACAGATTTTAATAAAAGCATTATTACGGAAATTTGAGATGAAGCACTGAATAATATTTTGAATGGAAGAAAGCCTTGGAAAAATAGGGATTTTATTTTGAAATCTAAGAGTCATAATTAATAGTTTTTAATTGATATCTCCGCTAATTATTATTGGAGGATAATGTTAAAGAGCCAAACATGAAGATGGGAAGATTACGAATCCATCGATACCTGGCTCGATGGTCAGTTCATTGGCGTTCGGGAGAAGTTACTTTGGACATACATAGATACATACGCTGAGTTTTTAATTACATAAGATAGGTTGTTCTATCTTTGTGTACCGTAATTTTCAAAACAAACTTTAAACTTGTTTATTTTTAGAAAGCCAAATTATCTTAGCTGTTTCACTTTGTCCCCGTGCTTCCCTGCCTTTATTACCTGGTTAGCACTCAGACTAAACTAAATAAACCAATAGGGTAACGGCACTAGTAACAGACATGCTTAAGGCATCGCTCTCGGGTCAACTCAATTATCTGAGCCTTTTAATATATTTTGACTTTTAGAACTATTTTTCTCTCATGCAGCTACATCTCATCCAACGTTTGGTTGCTTCTAAATCCTCTGAATTAGTTAATTCTATTTTTATTTGCTCGATTTCAAAAAAAAAAAAAGTCCGACTCCCCAGTAACAGACAACGACAATTCTGATGATACCCAGTAACAGATAGGATGAGGAAAGAATAAGTAATTTACAGAATTCCCATTTTCTCTTCAAAATGTGCAAAAGCTCTTTATTTTTAAATCTAAAACTTTATTAAATTGAAATAAACATGAAACACCAACAGACCTCGTGGTGGCTGTTAATAACCTTCCACCACTGCCTTGTAAATACCAACTGGATTACAAAATTCACTTTGATAAACACTAGATGGTTGCACCGTATTCATGGGTAGCAACAACATCAGTTTTATCTGTCTGAAATTCTTATTATTTCAATAAAACTTACGAATCTCTGTTAATGGACTCTTGTCTGCTACTGGTGCTGTTACCCTATTACTTGAAGTGTAGAAAAAAAAATCTAGTGTTTGGTTCACATTGTATCACATGTGAAACATCTCCCTAGCCACCCCAATTTAAAAAAAAAAAAGGTTGCCCTTTTCTACCTCGTCATGATTAAACCAACTATTTAAGTAACTTTTACAAAATGTCGATTTTCTATTTTTCTCTTTGGAGGCAAAAGTACCTGAGGAGACTAAGGTTCTAAAATTACTATAAACTACAAATAATTCTATTGCAATTTATGTTTTATTTATTTGTTTTGTAACAAACTTTAGACGTACAATAAAATCAGTGAAATTAGTATTTAAAGAAACATTTTTTCTTTTGTTCTTAACTTTCTGATCATCAGTGATGTTTGATAATCAGAGCATACATTTTTTTATTTTTTAAACTAACTGCAGCACCATAATTTTCCTGCCCCCTTTTCATTTGCTATTTGCAATTGAAAGTTGAACAATTAACCATGACTTCACGTAACGTGAAAGTAGTTTTAATACGGCTAAAAGCTTAGCTCAAATTTATTTCCGTCGGAAATATTCCTTTATTCCCAGTTGGGAAAATGCTGCTTTTGTTGATGTCAGCATAAATCTTCGTAACTAAGCAGTAAATAAACTTAAGTACTTCAGATTGACACTTAAATAGATTTTTTTTAAACGCATTATCAAACTGCATTTTTATTTCCTTTTTTCTTAGCGGAATTACTTATTGTAATAATATTAAAAATCCATCTAAAATGTGTTCGAATGCTTAGTGTAACTAACTGCACTCTTTTAGATGCGTTTTTTTTGACTATTTTTGCCCACAATACTTTCACCTTTTGTTTCTATTTATACTCAAACGTTCTTCAAATGCTAAGCAACATTATTTGATATAAAAGTTATCTTCCCCGTGCTATTATCTTTGATAATACCACCGGGTCATCATATGGTCGTCCAAATGATTTCATGCTTTGAAGAGGAAAGGGAGACGTAAAACTGTGACAGTTTGTGGGGGAGGGAGTGACATTTTGTGACCAATGGTGGGAAAGAGAGGTCAAATATGATGAAAAAATTGTGACAGAGACTATGGTCAACCCCTTAGCAGAGGGACCAGCACTAGACAATCTCAGAATTAAATTGGCTGGATAATATTCTAAAACGTTCCAGAGAAGTGTTGGTATAAAAATGCAGTCAGTTTTTGGTTTATCGCGATTATCCAATAATACACTGTAAAAGCACTAATTTTTGCGAGATGTATTTTTTGCGAAAGTGATGATATCGGCGATTTCAAGAACTGAAAACTTCGTGAATTTTATACGAACAGAACATAAAGTTGAGGGAAAAAAATATATTTCGCGAGTTTTAAATTTAGGCCCCGGCGAAAAAAACAGTGCTTTTGTATATTCAGTTTTATCATTAAGAGAATGTTTCTCAATTTGCTGCAAATGCTAAAATTGATTTTACAAAGGAAACAAGGCAAACATCGAAATCATTCTGAAAGATAAGTATGAATATAGCGCCACGACAATAAGAAAACTAGGGCCATCAGAAAGCTGTTCTCTATATTTTTCTTACGAATAATGAGATAATTATGTAGCATTGCAACTACTAAGATTTATCGTTTTAGTGACGTTTCGAATCCACACATCGTCGCCTCAGAGCAACAGTAGAATATCTTAGTGTTATTCCTGGGATTATATATCTTACTGTTGCTCTGAAGCGACGATATTGTGGCAACCAGATGCATGCATATCGTAAGCTAGGTGGAGGGGTTTAGTGCCTTGGCAATAGTTTAAATTCTCGTATTATGTCAACCGTGTTGATTAAATATTTTGTCTTTGCGAATTTTCATCTATCGCAACCAAATTGGTAATGTTGGCAGCAGTACAAATAAAACGAAAAATATACACTGCAACGCAGACGAAATATTTCCTCTTTTTCTGAACAATTTGAGCACATTTATTGGAACAGTTTTCAAAACACTTCAGAAAACACTCATTTAGACCACCACTTTTTTGAACGCATTGGAGAGCTTTCGTAGCAGAGAAATCGATATTTTTCTTAAGTATTGCGACCACGGTATTAGGCTCCATGTCCCGATTCAGTTACTTATGAAC
Source organism: Uloborus diversus (assembly GCF_026930045.1). NCBI lineage: Eukaryota > Metazoa > Arthropoda > Arachnida > Araneae > Uloboridae > Uloborus > Uloborus diversus. The sequence goes on from NC_072734.1 coordinate 95,508,675, forward strand.
TACTTATCCTCATATGTATAATAGAAATATGTCATATGTAATTATTGAGAAACGCTACTGACGTCATCAACAATGAAACTCGCGCCAAGGCATGATAATTTGATAATATTGTTTGGCATTTTTTGACATGCAGGGAAATGCTTTATTGTGACAAGGTTGAACTGGATCGGCAACTTAACTGTTTTACTGGAGAGACTGTCATTTGAGGAGAGTAAAGAAAGGAAAACGTGGTCAACAGTGAACGCTATCTACTGGAGTTTAGGGTTTATCCACTGGAGTTAGGGTTAAAATTTCAACTATAAAAATATCATCAAACAGGCAATGGCTTCGTTCAAATGAAGAAGCAATTTTCTTTTCTAGTTTAACAATATCGCCCATTAATTCGTCCATTTTAAGTAACTTTTAAATGAAACAAGCCACACGTTAAAGCTTATATAAGTGAAACATTTCTCGTCAAATAATTAAATTAAGCTATTGCAATGCAAACTATTCCACCTGTGGAGTAAAAAAAAACAAACTATGAAATAATATTAAAAGCTCAATTTAAAATGTAAAACACTCCGGCAACCAACTAAAGCAGCATCAAAATCTTGATTAAAAAGCTCGCCAAAAAGCTATAAGCGGCAGAGCTACTGGGACCTGCTCTACTCATGTCCGTCAGTAGAGTAAACTATTTGCTTAAGGTCATGCCGAATGTAAATAAAAGTTTAAGAAAATTGTAAGTATGTTTTTCATTGTAAATGTATTCTGATAGATTTTTCTTTCTTTATTATTCTGCAAAGATGAAGTCTCATTTTAAGAACTCATTATTATTTTTTAATGTTGAATGAAGTTGATATTCTTCTTTTCATTTGAACGTTGTATAAAAAGAAGCTTAAACAAGCCGCAATAGTTTATTCATTAAGTGTGACTTTATCCAACAGTTACCAATATATAATTTAGGACAAATTGATATTATTAAACATGTTTATTAAAAAAACTTTTTAAGTTTTTTTTTTGTGTCTACGGTTAAAAATTAATAATAATAAACCCCAAACTTGACACTGAAAACCAAATGTTTTTCTATCTGTAGAAAAAACTGAAAAAAAAAAAAAAATGTAACCCTATTAATTGACAAAGTACATAAACACTGATAGTGAAGGAGGATGCATAAATAAAATGTTTGTTGCAAGATTTATGTAATAACATTATTCGTAATAACTACACAATATAAGACTTCAAATTCAGAGTTTTTTTTGGTTACAGTATCAAAAACATAAAATTCTCCTGCGTTTAATATGTTTAAACAACAAGTATTTTTAAACTGCTTCTTACTTTAGTCTTTTCCATAACAGGAAAACATCAGGGATTTAATATTTTTAAAACTTGATCTTCATCATTATTTTGAAATCCTCACGGGACCAATGCTTTTAAGCTCAGCGATCACAAGCAGTCACGTTCTTTGACAAAATGCCCACGTTCCTGGTTTGTGCACTTAAGAAATTACTTTTTTTTGACAGATTTATTTCAGTATCAATTTTCAAAATAAGTATTTTCGTCGAACACAGCATGTTAGGTCATTATCATCAGCAAGCGAACGGCAAATACTTCCATTTTTTGCGTATCATTTTTACAGTATTATGCATTAAATGTTACAATCAGAATTTGTGGATTTCATCAAGAGTCGACTGTTTGTAAAATTGTTTATTTTCTAGAAATAGTCTTACATTTACGTGTGAAAACCCCTCTTAACAAGCCCATATAAATAAGTAAATGCAAGAATGATAGCTAGACGTCAGTATAAATTACGCATCAAATAAATTGTTTGCACTAACTACAGTTTAATACCACGTGAAATCAAGCCATACCTAAATTAATGTAAGTATGTTTTGACATTAAGCCATACTATGTTTTATATAAGAATGGTTTGACATTAAGCCATACTTAATTTCGTTCGTATTGGTCTCTGCATTGATAATGGTCTTTCGGGTGCAAAGAAAGAATGCAACGGAATCTCTATCCAACAGGCGTTCAATTGTTTACGCTTACAAATCATAAATCGATTCATGTTTTCTTTGGATTTTCTGGAGGTAAGTTAAGGTATAACCATATGAGGAGTAAAATAGCCTGATTCGTCAAACAGTGTTGGTACTGAATTTGATTCAAACTGTCCTAGAACATGGATGCCTAGACCGTAGGGGTATTCTTGTAAACCTGTGACTTTTCCAGAAACAATTGTCTCACCAAAGCGTAAAAACTTCGAATTTGTGTGTCAGATTTTTAGACTTTGGGGCATTTGGTGCGTCGTAGAGAGTCAAAAGGCAAATATCAGAGAGAAAGACAATATGCAGTTAATATTTCAGTACAAATTAGAATTTTTCAGTCGATTAAAATTGAATTTCACTGAAAGCTAATTCCGATACGTCAAAGATTAGTTCCGGGAATCCACAGGTTTTAATCAATTTTCTGTGAAAATCAAGTATATTTGTTAAAACGTTTCCTGAATTGCTACAAGTTTCACGAATACAGACTTCTCACTGTTGTGTAAAATATTTTTAGCTACCAGTTTGAAAATTAACTGAGCTTATTCATTAAGTATGCATATTTATTAATCCTTCAGTTCAGTTACGGCCCGTCCAGATTCACTAAGCTCCCTTTGTGAGTGAAATATAAGTATCTCTATTCCGTAGCATTGCAAGAACTACAAGGCAAGGCAAGAGGGATGCTTGGTACTTACATGCAATTCCGTCTTAAGTTTGACCATGATTACAATATTGCTTTAAGAGCTTTCCTGGTAAACTAGGAAGGTGCCAAGCTACCGTTTTAAAACAGCTAACTACCAAATGGCACGACCTTGAGGGTCACGGATTTTGACAAAATTCTAAATATAGGTCAATTCCCACTTGACATGAGCACAAGTAAAGCGGTTTGACTGCATAGACCCTAGTTCGGCCGCAACGGCGCTCTGAAGTTGATAATTTGGATTCAGGTATAGAATGGAGTTTAGTTTAGAATTACCATTTTTACCCCATTTTCCGAAAATGTACTGCAGTACGAATCATTTGCATGCACTTATTTTTGAATTAATTACTTTGAATACTAATTTTTAATAAGTAGTTCACAAATTTAAATTGGACACTACTTTTAATTTCAAAAACGTGATTGCCAAAATAACATAGTTGCAGGGTATTTATCGTTTGCAAATGAAACTAATAATTTTCGTTTTATATTAATCATCTGCTAGTAAAAAGTATTTATCATTTGATAATAAAAACATTCAGTTTAACTGGATGTTTATCTCTTGCTATCAAAGATATTCCACAATGATAAGCAAAAAATGGAAGTGGAGAAACAAAATTCTATTTTTTGTCCATGTCACATAAAAAAAGAAAAATACAAAACCGCTTTGACTTTACAAGTAACTTAAAAAATGCCCATAAATGAATAGATGTCCTCCCTCCCACTCATTGTACTAACAAAAGACGTCAAATGTGTTGGGAGAACGAACATGATGTCGCAGTCTTAAACTACAGTGGAAACGCCATTGCATTTTAGAGGCCTAACCAGCAACTCTTTTAGCAGCTAAACTAGGGACCTATGCAGTCAAACCGCTGTACCTGGACTCATATCTAGTGAGAATGGATCCATATCTAGAATTTTGTCCGAATCCGATTCCCTCAAGATCGTGCCGTTTGGCCGTAAGTTTTCTTTGAAAATTCCTGATTTGTTCTAAGAGACATGGCTGTATTTTACTGTGACGATTTCTGAATTCTTCAGAAAGATTCCAGGATAGTTTTAGGAACTTTGTGGGTGGAAAAAGTTTGTTTTTTGCAAGATATGTTACTGGCAGAAATTGAGCTTATTAGCTACCACTATGAACTGTTTTTACAGTGTATCAAAGGTGTTGTTTCTGATCTATGTGTGGAGGACCGGAACACGCAACGTTCTGTGAGCATTTGTTCGAAGTACACTGGCAAGAACTTCGATTCAATTTTGTGGTCAGATTTTCTGCATGGTAATCTGGTGAACAGTCTGTAACATACTCATCGGACTAAAAGCTATTTCGTTCACATACTGATCTGTGTATGCCAGTTTTCATATGTTTTATGCTTCTATTTTGTGATGACTGGTACAATTTTGCCATAGCAGAACTGAAAAGTTTTATTTTTTAAAAAAATCTCTTGGAAAAGCCTTTTGAATGACTCTCCTGTTAATCACTCCAAGTAATCCTCTCTTATAATAATAACTTTGAAATTAGTTTGTAACAACGCCATGTGTCTATGAATAGCGTTTAATTTCCCGTTCTATTCTCATTCTTCGATATCTTACGCCCATTCTTTAAAACTATTTATCCATATTTCCATTTTCGACAATCGAAATGAAATTTGTGTGCTTGTCATTTCGACTTCATTTATTCAAAATGTAGATAGTAAAATGTTCAAATTAAATTTGTATTGTAGGCGAAATATAATTGAAATGTTTTTTACTGCAAAAAAAGTAACAATTTCTGATTTAAAAAAAAAAATACTGATTATTTAATAAATGCTATTTACAGTAAAGTATAATATTGTACCTTTGGGACAAATACATATCTAAACAAATAATCGTTATCTTTTGAAGCAGGAAAAATAAGACTTAATGTAATCTTTGAAAGAAAAAAAAAATCAAGCAAAAAATATTACTTACTAAGGTTTAAAACTTCAATACTTTGTTGAAAATTTCGCTATTACTTAAGGAATAATTAGCTTAGAATTTCGTTTACATGCTAATGAAGTGCTTCCCTTGAAAGGATGGAAAAATTCTTCGGAATTTGAACATTATTTTGCATTGATTTTAATTGTTTTTCAACTGTTTTTTTCTTTTTTTTGTTGCTAAGGAAAAAAAGTAAAAATTCCTTCACAACGCCGACATATTGTTTCTCGACAGTTTTCATTAAAAAAAAAAAAAAATGCTTAGCACAATTTTTTCTAAGGCTAGTTAAGTTTTTTCCTCCAGGCGTTTTTTAAAGGTTTCTTTATAAACGTCGTGAATTGTTAAAACTCGACATCACATAAAAGATAAGAGTATACATTGATATAAGTCTTGAGAGTGAAGCATTAGATGCATTAAGTAACATACTTTTTTGTAAATTCGAAAAATGTTCTTCAAAAAATGTCTGTACATTTAATTTTTTACAAAGAAGGAGAATAGTATTCAAAAATTTTCCATTCATCATCGTACATTAAGATTGAAATGATTCAATTTTTTCATTTCAATTGAAAAGCAAAACTTATATTAAAAGAATTTTTTTGATATATTTTAGTCGTGCATACTGTACGATTTAATTAATATATCGTCGCCTCAGAGCAACAGTAAGATATCTTGGTGTTATTTCCGGGATTATATATCTTACTGTTGCTCTGAGGCGACGATATTTTTTTTATAATGATAATCTTTAAACAACGCTTTGTAGAAGTTAATGAAATGTGTAGTGTGTCTTGTTTTGTATTAAAAATAAGTAATTGAAACAAAAATCGTATTCAAAACTATTACTTTGCGCAGTATATTTTTAATAAAGTAAAATAATTAACAAAATGCATAAATAAATAAAATAAATAAATTAGAAAATTTGTAATTTTAAGTGTGAAACTTATTTTTTTTTAAATCTTACCCCGTTTGTTTGACTCCATAAACCTTCATATAAGTTTCATTTACAATTTTATTTTCTTTTAGAATAAAGGCTATTAGTAACCGTTCAAAAAAATTGAAAAAGATTGAATGCATTTCAATGTGATATTTGTGTGTATACAAATATCACATTAAAATATAATTTGGAAAATGAACTTCAGAATAACTGATTATGAGTGTAACACATGTTTTCTATGCAACAGTGATAAAAAGAAAAAAAAAGTTATCAAACATTCATTGTGCAAAAATGTATATATACTCGTAAGTGCAAAACAAATGTAATGAAGCATCAACGAAACTGCAACTAAATATTCACAAAACAAAATGAAATGGAAACAAATACACAGACTCAAATGCAGCATAGCTAAAAACGTGTCAGTAATCAAAACGATCAAATCATCTTAAAGAAAAAAAAATCGGTTCATATATTTCTTAGCTAGGATATCACTGACAGAGACGTAGATCAACTTGTTAAGCTTGTACAAATAAGTACAATTACAAAAGTGATAATGAGCAACGGGCTCTAGGATCAGCTAGGCTGGCCATAGTCCGGGAATTCTCCACTTTTTGGCCTTGTAGACCCTATTGGGCACAAAAATCTTCTCACGCCCCCTCGAATAATGTATTGTGTATATACTAAGATGTCCCGCCCTTTTCCCGCTTCTCGCGCTAACCCCCGTTTGCCGCCTAAGTCAAAGACCCATTTTGCCCTAGGTTCGACTTTGGCGACCAAATTGACGAAAAGAATGAATTTAGGAGCAAAAGAATACTAATTGACCTGTTAATTGAAACCTCTGATGATCAAAGTCGTTCAAAGATGAGACCGGGAGAAAAAGATTCGTGAAATTTCGAGTTTTTCAATACCTCGTTCGACTTTTAACTCGCCGTGTTTCTCGATGGGATGGGGTTCAACAAGGTACAAACAGGTGCGCACAGATTTTAGTACCATAAACTACTCCTCATAGTGGCAGCCTCGAATAACAGACGGGCTTTCGGTTATACTATTCTAAATGCCTATAATCCCGTTAAAATCATGTTTCCTGATTTCAAGACTAACTTATAAATGACCCCTCCCTCTTTTTCGCCAGGGTTAAACATTTACAACAAACAATTCAAAGTTAAAGCGATACTTTGAAATAGCCGTTTGCTGCTACGTTCTTTTTAAATGATTTTGATGGTTAATTTTATTTAAGCAAAAAACCATGAGAAACAAAACAACTAGGAAATGCGAAAAACAGGGAACAAGGAATGAACGATGCAAAAAAAAATCTATAATTTTGAATGTATGTCTGAAGATATGTTCTCTAAACTGCATTCACTGCAGAACGTGCATTAGTTATATAACGGCGAAATAAATTACAGAAGTTAAACTAAAATTATTTTGTACAAAGTTGTCTTAAAGTTGTTGAATGAAGGCATTAGTGGTTAGTAATATAAGTGTACCATACAGTGATCAACTTTCGTCGTTAATACGAAATTAACTTCGAAAATTCAATTTGGAGCTATCTATGAACCTCAAATAAAACTCCAAGATTATAAAATAAAAACTTAAAAAAAAAAAGAAAAATAAGAAGAGAAGAGAAAAGAAAAAAAAAGAAAAGAAAAACCAGAAAAAAAGAAAGAAAAAGAAATTTTTATTTACTGAAAACGAGCCCATTTAAACTAATCTTCAAGTAATTTCACTTTCTGAATTTTTGTTTTCTAATTCAATTTGTTTTAAACAATCATTTTTTTTAAACAAAATTCAATGCATAACAATACTTAACTTTTTCTTTTTAGTTATACATGTTGTTGAAGAAATTGACGAATGATATATTTTGTTATTTATCACAGAAGGGTCAATTTATTTTTTATTATTTTGAAATTTCTCTATTTAAAAAAATTATTGGTGAAATAAATGAAAATGCTGGAACGTAGAGAGTCTAATGAAGACATATTTTAATTAATTTAGTTTTGTTTTTGTTCTAAAATTGTGTTCTTACTCCTTAAAGTATTGTGAAAGGGTGAAGATGATATAAAGGAGATTCATTAAACCTTTATTTTCCAAAGGTGGCTCTTGTACATAACTGACATCTTTGCAAACGAGGCATTTAATGACTATCAGAAACCAGAAAATTGCCCGTCAAGGTATAACGTGTGAAAATTACTTCTACATTTGAACAAAGCAATTGTATGTTTGTTGGTATTTTAATAGTTGAACTTTTAACCCTAACGCCAGTGGATTAACCCTAAACTCCAATAAATAGCGTTTATTGTTGACCACTTTTTCGTTTCTTCACTCTCCTAAGCTGACAGTTACACCAGTAAAACAGTTAAAATACCGGATTCAGTTCTGCCTCGTCAAAATGAAGCATCTCCCTGCATGTCAAATATTACCCAAAAATAATACTAAATCATCACGTCGTGGAGCGAGTTTTATTGTTGATGACATCAGGAGCGTTACTCGATCATTGAGTATTATATATATATATATATATATATATATATATATATATATATATATATATATATATATATATATATATATATATATATATATATATATATATGAGGATGACTCATTATTTCAACTATTAATTTAAAATCATTTTGAAAATTTAGCTTTAAATCAATGCGTCAATTGAAAAAGTATTTTAATAGCCTATTTACAACAAGTAAAACAAACAAGTAATAATGTATGTGTAGGCGCGCGAGTGTGCATGTGTATGCTTGTGTGTGTGCGTAGATCTGTGTATACACGTAGGCGTGTGTGTATGTGTGTAAAAGCTTGTGTGTATGAGCGTGTGTGTGTGTGCGTATGATCTTGTGTGTGTGTGTGTGTGTGTGTATGAGGTGTGTGTGACGAATTCCAGGAGGCAGTGCTCGGAGCCGCGCCTGCAGAGGCTGGTGGGCGGTGGTGCTGGTGTCCCTTATCCAAGCTGAAAAAGGAACCACAACATCAAGGACGGTGAAATGAAACCAATAAGCAATCGTGATTACTCAAAAATAAATAACAGAAAAATTTATTTAAAACTCTATTAACAAATAAATTTGCAGTTACTCTGCAGTTTTACATCAGTTTCTGAGGCTACGTTCTTTAAATAGCATTCTTTACGATGCACGAATTCTTTACATAATAGCGAAAGGAGTTAGGGAAGATAAATTAAAGTTTTAATTAGTTTCGAAGAGAAGCTTTTGAAAGAAGATAATAAACCATAGCAACAATTATTTTCGTCATTCATTTAACTGCTGAATTTAAAAACGAACGTTTATATTAATGGGGAGAAAAGTGTTTATCAGAAAAAGAAAAAACAAATAAGTGCATGTATTTGAAAAATTGATATTGTGTGATCTTTTCAGGCAGCATTTTTTTAAAACAAAGGCCGTAATAGTAAAAAAGTTTTGAAGGGTAATAATCTTTTTATATCCTTTTAGTTAATCCTAATTATGTGTAACAACTTAGTATCAGCAACCTATTTTATTTAATTGAAAATAATTATAGGAAGTTTTCTTAATAATATAATTTTGCATGTTAATTGCATTGTTCATGTGACTATGGCTCCATAAAGCTGGTTTTCATGATTTTATGCCAGAAAAAAAGGTGTTTAAATATATATGGTTTTTTTTTTTTCTTTTTTTGTCAGTTTTCATGTACAAATTTAGCATCATCAGCAAGAGAGAAAAAGAAATCTTACTTTCAGAACAATTAATATAGAAAAGTTCTCTTGCAAAAATCAATTTTTCAATTTTATTAAACTATCAAACATACCCAGCGTTTCCTGGGTCTGTAATAATATTGAGAAACATTTATACTTTCCTATATTTTTAGCTGTGCCCCAAGGTTTCATCCACGTAAATAAGACAACAATGTATTAAAAAAACTATTTTATGTACATCACGATATATATATATATATATATATATATATATATATATATATATATATATATATATATATATATATATGGTAAAAATGTACGCACCCATATCCACATCGATGTTTTCCGTTAAATAAGTAAATCGAGAGAAAAAATAATTTTACTAAAAAAATTAATTAAAAACCTTTGATCTATAAATTTATTTTTAAATGAGCCGGTTAACAAATGCTGAAAATCTTCCCGTCCGTAGCCGGGTTCGAACCCGATACCCTAGGATTGCTGGCCAAGCGCTCTACCGACTAAGCTTTTTGGGCAACAAAAGTTCGAGCTATTGATGCCACAAAAATGCATTATGGTTATTATTGGTTTAATTACTATTTATTGCTGATCCACCCTATTAGTCATAGCTCTATGTTATATAGCCTATAACCTTCCACAATAAATGGACTATTCAACACAAACTAATTTTTCCGATTCGAATTAGTAGTTCCTGAGATTAGTGCATTCAAACGCTCTTCAGCTTTATATTACTAGCTGAAGATGCTAGCAATGTGCTCTATAAAGTCTTATTTGGAGCTGATCATATCAGGGTAAAATGCAAAAATTCAAGAAAGATACTATTTCAAAAGCTCAGAGGTTTATTTATTAGAAACATATGATATTAATTTTAATTAGTTCAAAAGTTGCGGTTTAATAATATATTTTAAACGCCTCAAAACAGAAAGTTCGCTTTTTTTTATTTAATAATAAAAACAGCTTTTCGATTCTTTTCTGGAATTGAGAATTGAAACTCAATTTTATTGAATACGGAAAAAGGTTGAAGTCTTTATTACCAGCTACGCCATTGATATTAATACTTTTTTCTTCTTATTTTTCTTCTTATTATTATTACTATTATCATCCTCATTATTGTTAATACTATTGTTACAATGTTATATTTGTTATTATTATTATATTTTAAGTAACATTATTTATTTGCCGGAAAAAAAAACGAAACCGTTAGTTCAGCCTTATTTTATACTTTTCAGACTGACTCCTTTTTACATTGCATAAAACTTTTACATGGATTATCATTTTTGAATGAAACATTATTTAAACATTTTGAGTACGTTTTTGAAACTTTTTAGTGGTGAAATGAAACTTCAATGTTGGCGACATCACACAAACAATAGAGCATATTATACATTACTGTTTTCAATCTTAAAAACCCACTTTTTCAAAGGTCCATCACTTTTCAGTCGCTTATGAGACAACACACGCGAGTTAATCAATCTTACTATGTAAATTAATTGCAATTTAATAGAAACGACGGGCACAACTTTTAATACAATCCATGTGTTATATTTCCTGCAGTTCCTTTGAGTTTCAGAGATAATGGAAATTAACTTTTACTCTAAACTTTAATTAATAGCGAAACAGCAGGAAGCCCGTTTGAGAACGCCTTGTACATTCCTTGCAGAATTTAATTTCTTTTGTGAAGTAGGATATTAGCTTAATGAACGTTAATTTTCATCCGTTAACCTCCTGAATAGAGTCTATTATCATTAATGCTAATTAGCTAAATTTTAGAGAAAATTACAGAGAAATAAGACAGCCCGTTCTTAAAAGAACCGTGGCATACGCTTTGTGGGAAGTACAATAGATCTTTATAAATATTTACGGGCTGAAACCACCCAGAAAAGAGTTTTCCCATAAAAAATACCCAGTGAAATATATATATATATCTAATAAAACCGTTGTAGAAAAACAATTGTCTGCTGTACATTAGGGTGTCCCGAAATTTTTTTTTCCCATTTTTCTTAATGCAAGACCTCTCAAAATTTGCGAAATCGATCGTAAATTACAAAAATAATTTAAAAAATAGAATAAAACTATATCTTCAGGGCTCTACCGATCGTCAAAGTTTTGAAAAATTGTCATTTTTATGGCAACTGAAAAAGAAGTACTGTGAATAAAGTTATAAATTTACTGTGAAATAAAAGCTCGACAGCTGAAATAAAAAGATCGTGATTCGTAATATCAACACGAACAGAAAAAAAAAACATATGGTGATTACTACTGTAAATGCCTATATGGGAATAACCCCCATTTCCGCAGTATAATCGTCCCCGAAGCTTGGCGCCACGTCTCGATTTGCATGCAACAATATGTTACTGACGACTTCGACTTTGTTTGGTTTCAACTTGCTAATTCCTTTTACTTGTTTCGAGGGCATTCTTGGCTTGAATCACGGGTGTTTTCTTCGTAGCCAAAGTAATTTTAATGCTATAAAAGTACAGTTGCAATTTTTAGTGTTATATGCCGATTCTGTTAGTTTTAAGTAATGAGTTCGAGACGTAATGAGACTACTTGTGCTATACTGGGACCCTACAAGGAACTTGATGATCGGCAGCTACCTACTGTAAAAGACGTCATAAAATTTATTTTATTTTTCAGGAACGAACAGAAATGTATGCATAATGGAAAGGACCCTTCCAATTCAGATATATATACAATTGTTTCTGAAAAAATCAACAGTATTTGGACAAAAGCTTCAATTCCAATCGTAACTAAGGAACGAGTAATTCAATTACTAAAATTCTATTTCGAAAAGTACGTCAATTTGAAACGATACCCCAGAAGCAAATAAAGTGATAGTTTTGAAAATAAACTGAAGTGCTTTTTAGAGTCATCTGAGAAGCTCTTTGACGTTGCAGCTTGTAAGTGCCCTGTATTTCAGTCTTGTTCGTGTTTAAAACCTAAAAAAGTTCCCATCAATGAGAGAAGTTTCTTGTTGGATCAAAGAAATGACTGGAAAATGGTGATAAGAGGTGTCGATAAGAAAGAAACAGCTAGATTAATGAAACAACAGTAGAGAAAACTTGAAAGGGCAGCAAAAAAGTCTTCTACTGAAAATAACGATTCTGTCTCAGCAAATTTTGATGACGATTCGATGCGTGAATTTTCTCCAGAAACGTATCCCATAACAGAGACGAATACGGCCTCTACAGGGACACCATCAACTTCAACGACAAATAGGAATACACTGATCTTGCCAACAGTTGCTAAGGTCTGTGATAGATACGGTTTGTCGACGCGATCTGCTGCTGCTGTGTCTTCTGCAGTTTTAGCTGATGTCGGCTTGGTTTCAAAAGAAGATTTAACTCTAGTTGTTGATAAAAACAAAATCCACAGAGCTGTAGCTAAAGCTCGGAAAGAAGCTTCCAAAGATATTGGAAGTATTGTTATAAAAAGCATTTACTTTGATGGACGTAAAGACAAGACTCTGATAAATGAGAAAATAGGAGCTCGTTACCATCGCAAAGAAATTTCAGAAGAGCACATCTCAATTTTAGCAGAACCCGGATCAATTTATTTGGGACACACAACGCCAAGTCGTGGCACTGCAAAGGCCATTCTAACTTCGATTACAGCTCTATTAGAAGGTCAATGCTTGAATTTAGAAGACGTGATTTGCGTTGGATGTGACGGAACTGCAATAAACACCGGTTGGAAGGGTGGCGTGATTCAATATTTAGAGGAGTATTTGGAAAGACCATTGCAATGGTGTGTGTGTATGCTTCATGCCAACGAATTACCCCTTCGTCATTTATTCTTGATCTTAGATGGTTGCACTTTGGGTCCTAAAGAATATTCCGGACCTATTGGAAAACAGTTAGCTGGTTGTGAAAATAAAATGACATTGTCTTTTTGCGCGGTGGATGGTAATTTGCCTAATTTGCCGAAAAATGTGGTTGATGAACTAAGCACGGATCAAAAATATCTTTATGAGATTTGTCAAGCTGTATCAACTGGTTTCTGTAGTCCTGAGCTGGCAAATCGCCAACCTGGAAAAATGGCGCACTCGAGATGGCTTACTTCTGCTAATCGTATACTCAGACTTTATGTAAGTACTCTTAATCCAACAGAAAATTTGCGATTACTTGTTAACTACGTGGTTAAAGTGTACGCTCCAGTTTGGTTCTTAAACAAGCAAAAGTCATCTTTTAAGGAAGCAGCCAAATATCTTTTTCAAATGATTGTGTACTCTCGATTTTTACCCGAAAACTTGAAATCTGTTGTGTATTCTGTTATCGAAAGAAATGCTTTTTTTGCGCACCCAGAAAACCTACTGGTCAGTATGTTGTTTGATGATAGGGAGCACATTCGGGAGTTAGCATTACGAAGAATAAAAAAAGCTAGAGAGGCTGAAAGTAGCACTAAACGCAGAATATTTAAAACACCAAAAATTAACTTCTCTGCTAAAGATTATACGGAAATAATTGTCTGGCAAGAGTGTCAGGTTACAGCACCACCGGTTCTTCGACATATTTCTAACGAGAACCGTCAAATTATGGCAAAAGATAATAGCTTGGAAATCGTTGACTTTCCTTGCCACTCGCAATCTGTGGAAAGATGTGTTGAACTAATAACACAGGCGGCTTCACAAAGTGTTACTAACGCTACTTCTAGAGATGGCTTCGTTAGAACCAGGTTGCAATCTTGCGCAGAAATGCCAAATTTTGGACACAAAAATAAGTTTAAATTCTAAACTTTTGTCATTACTTATAAACTGTAGTTTGTTTATTTTGTTTTCTTGTGCTTTGTTTCATTAGTTTCTTAAATAAAATGCTTTCTAAACTTTATTTTTGTATTTTTTAAATTATATCGTTTAAGTCTGTCAAAAATGTAAAATATGCAAAACTTCAAAGAGCGGTAGAGCCCTCAAGATGACACGCAATTCCATTTTTTTTTACCTTTTTCGTGATCTGTGAAAAATTTCGCAAATTTTGACACCTCTTGTGATAGTTTAGCTCAAAAAATTTTTTTTCTCATATATGGACGGGACACCCTACTGTACATGTAAGAAGAATTGCAATTGGGGATGACACAAAATTGAAGATAAAATTAACGTTGCTGTGATAAAAAGTCCCCTGTTTTTACTTATTGAAAGAACACTTAGCTTACTTTAAAGTTTAATTGAACGTGTTTTCCCAAAAATTCGTTTCTAGGGAGATTTATCAAGGGTACATTGATAAAAATTAAGTTTTATGTTAACCAAATTCATATGAAGATTATTTTTTTGTTGTGACAAAAGTATTTACGTGAAAAAGGGTTTAAAAGTTGATGAATCTGAATACATCCAAGAATAATAGTTTTAAACTTTAGCCGCTGAATTGTGCATGTGTAGTAAAAGTGTGTATGTGTAAAGGTTTAGCCGTAAGCCAACGAGGTGTATAAAAACAGCATTATCAACTGAGTTAAAATGCAAAAATGTTTACAAAGAAACAATGTAAAACCATACAGGAATACAGGATGTTAACAGTTTTCTTTAACCCTCCATATCTATTATTAAAAAAATTGAATATTTAATATTTTTTCTTCTGTGTTCATTTTCTTAAAATTAAATGTGAAAGTAAGTATTTATTTTTTATGAATGCTTGTTTTTGAATTTGACTCCATAACTGTTTCCAATCTCCTGAATTTTGAGGAGTTGAGTATGAACTTTTTCCTATCCATGTTCCGCTAGTTAAAATTTCAACACAAAACCTTTTCCATTTGTATCTATTTTGTGAAAAATTCTGACGTGAAACTTTTTATATTCATTTCGCTCGTTAAAGTAACCACAAACAAGTTTTCATTTTTGAGGAGTAAAATGTAAAAAATAAATCCCTCCACAGGGTAGTTCTAATTAAAGTTACCCTTTTTTGTTTTACTTAGCGTTTGTTCTAACAGACGTAGCTCGTTGAAATTTGGTAAACACGTTAAAATTCAACTTCCATTAACTTAAATGCAGTAACGGGAAAACAAATTTGTAACAAGTATGCGCAAGAAATAAAGAAATACTTTTATGCCGAAGAGTTAAAGATATTTTAACATTGTCAATTTGCTCATATTTGCAGAGAATTGTCGGATGTCTTTTTATTATGAGTTCACGTTCTCAGCATTGAAAAAGGGGTTCCTTGTGACCTTTAAACACGTGTCTGCAGATCACTGAAAAGCGCAATGTGATGCTGTAATATTATATTTTAAGAAAACAGTAGTTTAATGTTTTACCACTGGAGGAGTTCAATCGGAAGCGTAGTTAGTTTTAGTCTGTTTAACAGTAAACGCGAACGGCTCCTTGCAGAACTGCATGAGCTGCAGAAACTTGAACAGCAGAACTGCAGTAATAAAAAAGCAACAATGGTAAAAAAAAATAACATCGGGTAAATGCCTAAATATGGTCTGCCAATCAGTAATGGGCAGGTTTCTCTTCAAGAGTGTTATAAATGTCGCAGGAGCAGCATCAGTGGAGTCTAAAGCTAGATTCTTTCGAGAATATCACTACCATATCTTTTCCAAACATACAGTGTGATTTAATGTGCTAATGCTTCTCTGAATTTTTGCTATACGACATAGAAATGAACCTTATTCCTCTACATGGCTTTATTTGGCACACTCACCTTACATTTACATTATCGACCATCAAGGCTCATTTATCAGCATTAGTAAGAAAATATGCCTCCGTATGGTTATGTATGGTATGCCTCTGTGTATGGCTCTGAATGGTTATGCCTCTGTATGGTATGATTATGTTAATGTTTTTTCGGATGCCTCTTTATGTATACATGTATAATGGAGACTGGGGATACATGAGCCCACAGCCAAAAATGTACCAAAATCATTAAGTAGAGATTTGAAACCTAACAATTATATTAAAGTTATACTTGTACATAAAAATTGGCAACAATTTTTTTTTTCCAGCCATTTTGTTTTAGCTTAAGAAATGATTGTATGAATGTGCCAAGGGAAACTTTTTTTAGAAAAACATTCTGAAGTTTACATTATCCGTTATAAACAACTTAAAAATATATTAAAGTATAATGTTAAAGTATAGACAGTCTTTAATAATTGAGAAATATTTTTAGTAAGTTGTCACGGATTGCTAATAATGGAGCAAGTATATTTATAAAAATCGCATATTAGAGATACTCGATTTCTTCGTTGAGAGGGATACATGATCCTAGGAACTAAGTATTCCTATAACAATATGAACACAATGAAAGCAATATAACTGTTGTTTACTTAGTTGAAATCAACTTTAAACATTCAAAACCATGTTGAGATAATAAAATTTATTATATAGTATGAGTGATATATTTAAACAATCACTGCAGTAAATATGCTAAACAATTAAAATATTGTTTTTTAACCTTTTTTCATTCTCAATTTGTACTTATACACGTTGTCATATTTTATTCACTATGCAGTACAAAGTTTTCGACTACTTTATATGAATTAAAATATTAGTTCGCACTTGTAACCCACATAACACCTTAAACATCTAATCATAAACTAACTCTACTTATGAAATATGTTTTGATCAGCGAAATGGGCTTGAACAAGTTGAAATAGATTTCAAATCCTTGTTTGAATAAAAAAAAATTGCTATTTAGATTTACAACAAAAAGTGAGCTGCCCGTTATGTAGACCCACTTGCGGATAGAATGCAAAGTTGGATTTCTAGAGTTTGAAATAAGTTTTCTAAAGCGATTGGTGATTTGTTTAATCGATCTATTTTTCCTGAAAAATTGACAAAAGTGTAGCAAATGATAATGAATGTGTTAAGTTGCTTACATCCTTTTCAGTTGATCGGAACTTTAAGAACTACAACAAACAAAATGTTTGCATTTGACTTTTCAGGTTTTGAAAACATATTTAACTAACTTAACATAACTCTCTTTTCTTTTTTATAAGTATACTGATACTTACAATTATCTTCCCTCTTTTTCAATATTAATTCAATTGTTGAAACTTTTTATTATTACAAGACAAGAAGCAAATAATTTGATTTTTGTGCTTTGTCATCCATTTTTTTTATTTGTTGTAACTTTAGATTCATTACGCTATTTAAAAAGTTTATTTATAAAATATATTGTTCTCACAACTGTATTGGAGAATAAGTATCTGATCAAAAGCATCATAAGTTCATTAAAGTTGTGCATATTTTTTTTTTAACAAATGTCCTAATAGAACTTAAAACTGCTTTTTTTGTGAATTTTCACAAAATTAGAAATAGTGTTATTATTATTATTATTTTTTTTTTGAAATATTATGCAGGAAACTAAAATCTATAAATAAATTGCTGATCTAATGAAAAATCTATATTTTTTCAGTGGGACCAAGTATTCCTCATAAAGGGATTATGAATCTCTTGATGTGGGGATACATGATCCTTATGAAATTATTGAAAATAACTATTTTACCAAAACTATCTGTTTAATTTTAACTAAAAAAATACTGTCATTTAGAGGAAAAAATTACCTTTGTCCACGTACGTTTTTATAAAAAAACTGATAATTTACAGCAGAGAAAAAAATTAAAAACTAAAGTGGAGATCAAGTATCCCCTTGTGGGGTGGTCCTTATTTTTGAATTTGCAGATATTTTACGCGACGCCCCCTCAATTTGTTCCATTGTACAAATGAATGATCCTTGAAAAATTTTAGTCAATCCATGAATATTAACACGTGCTCCTAGGGACCCCTTCTTTGAGTTTCGAAGAAAAAATTGCGGATTTTCTCATTATGTAAAAAAAAATTCTAACGTTTTATATTTAAAGTAATTTTGAACCTCAGTAGGTGCTGTTGCTTCCAGACCGACATTCTCTCACTTTCATTCTGTAAAATGTAACATGTTGCAGAGAATAAAAAGTACACCAGTGGCCTTAGGTCAAGCGTACCGCTCTTCTGCGCTTGTTCCAACCAAGCGGCAGGGGAACGTTTCTTTCCATCAAGATGGACACAAGGGATTCTGTAGGCCATTAATTAATCGGCTAGGCCATTAATGAACGATCTTTGACAACAACAAATTGCCTTCTCCAGGCTTTGGGGGTGTTGATTTACGAAATTCCCTGTGTGTGTAATAGGTGTGGCAAATAGAGTCGCAAGGTTCCAATGCTATAAAAATAAGTAATTGCAACTATATTTTAATTCGCTGTTCTTTAGTTATAAACATACCTAAATGCTTATGCAATTTTTAATTTTTAAAATATAAATTTCGAAAAATCCTCCATTACTCCTAATATAAAAATATACTGTATTTTCCATAGCTAAAATATAAATAATGTAGAAATCTATACTTTAAATTAATTTTCTTCTATTTCAGTACATAGTCCTTTATTATCATCAAATTCTTGCGATTCACAAGATTTAGAAACCGAAATGGATATCTATCCTAACCTGTTGAAGTTTTGTTTTCTATAGCTGGTCTACCCTAATGCAAAAAAGCTTGACAACTATTGATATCTGCTCGCCTTTCATCACTGTTAGACAAATGCCATATTAGGGATAAAGCTGTTGTTCATTTCTTTACAGCCTATGTAAATGCAGTAAATTTAAATACAAATGACCTAGTGATCAATCGTGCATTCCTTATGAGAGCAAAAGAAAATCTTCGAGAGGTAAAATTAAATTCCATGAACTTAAATTTAGATTTAGTTGTTATTCACTGGGAAACAAAGCTACATTCAGATGTAACTGGAAAAAGAACACCGACAGGATTAAAATGATAGCTTCAGGTCCTAATATTGAACAGCTACTCGAAATTCCTTAGATATTTCTTCAGTTGTATATGATATCTTAGATGATAGTTCTTTATTACTAACTGTTCTAGCTGTAGTGTTTGATGAAACGACTTTAAATATACCAACTGTATAAACTGTGCATGCAATTGTTTAGAGCAAAAACTGAACGGTGATATATTACATTTCGATTGCCATCATCATGCACTTGAAATCGTAACCCAGAGTGTGTTCTTAAAGAAGTTCTTGCCTTTCTTAGTTCTAGATCAGATATTCAATTATTTAAGCGCTTCAAAATTTTATGGAAAGATCTCCATCATTCAGAACTTATAACATTTCAATTAAGTACACATACCACTTAAATTCTAAAAGACGAAGTTGATGACATATTGTTCGTGAAAAGCAGAATTGAAAAAGATTACTGAGAATTCTCATAATTTGTAATAATATTTCCTGATGAATTTCCTCCTACAGGGATATGTTTTCCGCAACTTGGAGCTTATCCCTGAGCCACATAGGTGGCAAAAGGAATTGTTGTTTGAACATTTTTATATTTAGAAAACAATTTAAGCTGACCTTACATGAAAAGAAAGCCCTTCAATGCTGTTTTACAAAGCTGTTTTACAATTAAATGCTGTATGAAGATAAGGTTTTTCGCAGCAGCCCAATCGAGGCTCCTTTGAATAATACAATATGTCTGAAAAACTAGCAGCGTACAAAATGACGACAAACATGCAGAGAAGCAGTGATTGGAAAATTCATAAATCACTTATGGTATTTAGGGGATAAACTAGTAGCTTTGTTCGTATTGGATGAAGGAATTAATTTTGACGGTAGGAAAAGACTAGTCCAAAACATGCTTGTGATAAGGAAGACGTGTCTGATGACTGTTTAACAAATTTCAGATAACAGTAGATGATTTGGAATACTTTCTTAGTAAAGATCTTCCTCTTTATAGAATCAATACGAGTCAATGAAACTGTTTGATGAGTTACAATCACTAAAAGATTTTTTTCTATTTGATCCTGATTCACGGCAAAATGAAGGAAGCTATTTAAAGGGAAGAGAGATTGTTAAAATACTGAAAATTGTGAATGATACAACTGAAACAGGAGCACAATTAATCGAAGAATTTCACAACAAATTTACCAAATATGAATCACAAAGCAATTTATTTTACAGACCGTCCAAGACTATCGGAAAAAATACACACTATCGAGATATATTGAGAAAAGCGTGCGACTAAGGAAAGTTTGTAAAGCATTATTTCATTCTTGTTCAACGTAAAATCTTTAGATTATATGAAGAAATTAAAAAGATTAATTTTAGTGCTAACTCAGTGTAAAAATATTTTTCAAACCTAGAAGAAACGATGTACAGGGTCTGAAGTAAAAACTCGGAAGATTTGCGAGAAAATTATCAAAAGTGTTAAAGTTCAAACGGCCTAGGAGCACGTGTTATTATTGACCGATCGAGTTCAAATTTTGCACACGTTACTTTTTATTATAGTATCACAAAACTAGGGCGCGTCACTTGTAGAATTCCGAAAAAAAAAACACATTTAAATAAGGACCACCCTAATCCCCAGTCTCCCCTACTTTGCATGCAGTTATTTCTGTACGGTAGATGAGGTAAAATTTTTATTGGTACAAATGTTAGTCATGCGATAAAACACAAATAGGGGAAGGGTGCCGTCAATGAACGGGTTCCATGACTAGACTACGAAGATATTTCCCGTACCAGAGTTTGTGCAGAAGCGTAATCAGTTTCTTTTGTCTGAAAACAGTCTACTGCAGGGTCGTCAAGTAGCTAAAATTATTTAATCATATTGTTAATCGGTCAGAAAAGATTTCGACCATTATCTTACTAATCATTGAGATTTTCATTTAATTATAACATGCTTTGAATATCACTGATCATCTAAACGTGAACATTGACTTAAAAGAGTGCTTTTCAAGTACAATTCCCCATACTTCATGTTTCATCATGAAGCATATTCAAAATGACGCACTTTCTATCATTGGACCACTAGGTGTTTCCATGAATGGACCACCTTACAAAGTGTTTCTTTCATGGAAAAACTCAAATATTGCTGTAACTTCAACTCAATTACCTTTGAAAATTGCCCAATTGTTTTAAAATAAATATAACAATGATAAAAAAAAATCCGTAATTCATGAAAACTGTTATACTTTACTATAATTTCAATGGAATTTTTTTTACAAAATCGATTAAAAATTTAAAACATAATAATACAGTTTCAATTACTTTTGCTCTTCCAAATAAATGCGAAAAATAGTAAAATATGGCCAGTGGACAAGTGAGAGCATGTAACGTGCTACAGTAGCTTACAGAAATGGTGGCATTGACCGTAACGAAGTCTGCCGACAATAAAGAGTCCTGAAAGCAACTTTAACCAGTCGCATGGAAGATAAAAACCGGTTTGTTGTTACCTTAGCCACTTATTAAAATTTGAGGAGATAAGCCCTCCACAATAGGAATATGATAAGTGAATCATATTTTGAAACTAGAGAAGAAGTTTTTGGAATTACTTCGAAAAAAATTGAAGGAATTGGCCTTTCAAGAGGTTGAGAAAAATAACATGTCCTATAGATTTAATTAAGACAAAAAGTCTGTTAGTACTAGTTTCTCTAGTAGTTTGAGACTTAGGTTTCTGGTTTCAGTAATAAGATGGTCAAAAATAATCTCTGACGTTTTAGAGAGCAAGACCACTTTTGCGTCAAACGAAAATTTTCAAAATCAATTTAACGAAATTCTCAACAGTTCAAAAAGGGTTTAAAATATATCAACCTGTGTTGAAAGGTTGGGAAAATATCAAGTGGTGAACGAGGTGTGATAACAACAGGTGTGTGTTGTGTGCGTGCTGTTATTATTTTTCCATGTTCCTCTAATCCAAAAATAAAACATTTTAGAAAATAAATCTATTTTTCTATAACTTATTGTTATTTATAGTGTTTATTGATCACCTGTTATAAATATTTGTAAGTTACGCATTGATTTTTTTGATTTGAAAATGTGGTCCATCAATTGAAACTCGATGATACATCCATAGCAACCGGTAGCCATGAATGGACCTTATGCTAAAATGTTAATTTTTAATTTATTGTTAACATTCTTTATTATGTGTATTTATCATGAAAGTGAACATTATTATTAAAAGAGAAATTGGTCCTATAATTAACGCAAAATTTGAGTTGGATTTCCTTTCTAAAAAAATCGAAAACTGTTTATGTGGTTCATTGACGGCAACCTTTCCCTAAATTTAAAAATCATACAACAAAGTAGGAAACATTCTTATTCTTAAATTTTCTGCTCAAACCTAGCATGTTACAGCATCTTTCGTTTTAATATCTTATGTAATATTGGTTGCAAATGCTTTGTTATCGTACATAAGAAAGAATAGCAGGTATTTTCTTCATATATTTCAATGAATAGCACAAAAATGCAACTACCCTCTTCTTCCACTGAAGTCTTCAACATAATAATTCGTTACAAAAGCTTATTAGGCCTATTTAGAACATAACGAGCAATGCTATGGAGACATATAAATATTTCTTTGGAAAATTTTGAGCATACAACGCATGGAATTTATTTATAACAGAAACTACATTGCTGCAAAATCGATTTTCACGATTTATATTTGGTATAACGAGTTTTGCTCAGTTTTCTAGTTACTGCAATCGTAATGGATTAGTCCAATGGATGATACGTTTCGCTTTTTTTTAATACATGCTCAAGATTCTACTTTTTGATCATATTTTTCCCCACTGAAAATATCATTATCTTTTCGGATTGCAGTGAAGTTATTAATGAAAAAAAATTTTTTACCGACATTTTCTAATACATTCATTTCTTCTTAGATACGAAAGCAAATTATATTGAAGAATGCTCATTTCTCTCTTGTGTTTTGTGGGTTTAGGAAAAGTATAAGCATGGTTGGTGAACATTGAACAAAAATAAAATTTAGCACGTTAAAACGCATTAAAATATTTCTCTCTGAAAAATTAAATATGAAATCATATAAACTATCACAACAGTTCTGAGTTAATATAATGTTTTCCTTTGCGGTTGTGAACATAAATTATAATTTGTATACCAGACATAAATATTTTGCTATAAACTAGGTCACCTGATATGCACAGCTATTGCAGCATTTAAACACACAAGTAATTAAATGCAGTTGAAACTTGTGATTCCAGCTAATGAACTCCATCAAGATGCAGTATTATAGAAAGTACCGACTCTACTCTATCTTACTCTACTTATCTCAAAACATTTAATTTGCCAATCAAGTAGGCAATAGATTCAGTAGCGTCAATTTAAGACAAAACACAATAAACAAGCATGATTTCCCAAAAATCGATAACAGATCTCACAAAGTTTCAATTAAAAAACCAGCGCTCCTGCTATGAGCATCTTTAGTTGCCCCCAAGGACGTATAATTAGCTGTCCAGTTCCAACTGCATTTTCTGGAAGGAAGCAATGTCTTCATCTATTGAGGTATGAAGATCTTTCGCAAAATCACTCATTGTCAAGCAAAAAAAACTCGAGTTGTGAAGTGTGGGGAAGCTTGGGAGGCTCAGTGTAATGAAAAAGTAATTGAGCTAACATCCACGTGTTAGAGAACGTTGTCTTTGTCATTTTCCCTAATGCTACTAAAATCAGGTGAAAATTTCCAGCACACTGTTTTAACACTCATTGAATTATTTTTACGATTTTTTTATCACAGAAGCATTTGAAGCGGTGAGAAGCAAAGATATGTAAGAGGACATTTTCAAGTTTTGAGTGAAACGCGTTTAAAGTTAACGTCTTAGGTAGGCTTTCATTTTTTTTTCTAAATCATGCTATACAGCAACACTTACCAGGCTACTAGTACTTTCTCTTTCCCCAACACAGAGGAGAGGTTCACCTACAATTTGTAGTTTTTACCTCCAAATTTTTAATTGCGTCACTTACATCCCCTTGCTTTTCACTGCTTCATTTGTGCTTTCTATTGCTGTGGCTCCATGTTACAATTTGTCTGCCAGAAACAGCAAAAATGCTTTATAACGGGAAAAAATTCCTTTAAACTAATATTTTTTCTAGAAAAATTTTGCTTCCTAATCCTAAAAATAGCCTATGTCAAATGTATATCTACCATAACAGTAGTCCAAATTTGCGAAGATGAGGTTAGACACTCAGCATTTCTGTTACCCGTAGCTGTGTATGATTGCTATAAGGAGCTTAACTTTATATGGATAACATCTCTTTCACAAAATGAGTTTCAACCTCTCCACTACCTCAGAGGCAATGAACTATATTACAGTTAAAAATTTTCATTGAGGAGTTTTTGCAGTGTACTGAGAAAATTTGTCTTGGAATAGATGATTCCTCACCATTCTTTCACGACACTTACATGTACCCAAATCGCAGCTCTTTTCAGAATCTCTCGTGAAGGGCCTAAACTAATTTTATCTATGCTACTTCCTCAAAATGTAAAACGCTTTAAGAGACTTTAAGATGAATCAATTTCACGCAATTACGTTGACTAAACGCAAAATTTCAAATAGTATCGGTATTACGTAGTTTTAGTCGTTCCTCGAACGTACATTTATAGGAGAGGGCAAATTCTCAATTTGCCGTATCAAACTTCCAATTCTAACGAATAGTAAATACGATCGCAAACACATAGCCCAAACCTACTTCTAATAAGAAGGAATATTATGGGTATGAAAAAAAAAAACATGTAATTTTGCATTATTATGTTCTAATTGGCCGAATCATCAGAAAAAATGTGCTGAATAAGGAACTTGTTGGGAGGTCGCATGATCTCCCACGACTTCCCATCAAGGCGTAAAAAGTAGTTCAAGTTTTAGAGGAACTATATAGCAAATAAACTGCAAGAAAACTGCGCGTAAACTGAAGCGAAGCTACGCAATTGTAATTTATTAGTTTCATTAAATTACTGTAAATTAAAATTTAAAATGAAAATATAAATGCGAAAAAAATGTTTTTACACAATTGTATTTTGATGTAGCAAGTAAGATTTTGAAATTATTTTGTACATATGATATAAAAGAACTACATATGAAAGGAAAAAATACCAACTATTTTTTCTAAGATATTATTAAAAAAAAAAAAACTAAACTTAAGCTAAATGATCTCGTCTTCAAAGAAGTGCAACCATAGCAGTTTTTAATGTATTTCAATGTGTCTGTAAGCGAATTAATGCTATTCAATTTTGCTAAAATGGCAATCTTTTCTTTCTTTTCTCAAAGGATATTAAATTAATTAGTTTTATTTTCTTGCAATTTACCTTTGCCAAATATATAAAGAGGTTGCGGTGTTATTTGAGCTTCATAGACTAATTATTTATTTTAATGTGATGCGTTTGTAAATTTTAGGACATAATAACTACGGAAGTACCCGGTAACATTTTTTATTTATATTTTTATGTTCTTTTAATTTAGTTAGTTTTTTTTCCGCTATCAAAGAGATGACTTGGAACGGCGTGTTTTGTTTCCAAGACGCACAAATGATAGGAACTTCTTTTCAAGTCTTTATGTTTAATTAAAACAAATTGCTTAGTTTTGTCAATAAAGAGCGGAACATAGTTTTTTCTTTTGTAAAGGAAAATACATCTCTTTAAGATTGCTTACTTTATTAGTTTCTTTTAGAATGTGTATGACATATTTAAGAGACAAACTTCATTGAAACATATAGTGTAATAATTATTGAGCAGTATGAAGCAAAAAAGAACAAAAATAACCTAAAAAACTTCTGAACTGTATGCAAGATTCAGTTAAAATTTTACGATTGCTTCAAGGGTAGGTTAGGATTTTGAAGCGAATGGCAGTGGTGCAGCGTGGGAGTGGTGCAGTGGTGGTATAGGAGTCAAACTCTTCCTTCGTACAGCCCTTAGATATAACGTTAATTACCCATCTCAATGCGGTAGTTTGTTTTACATCTGTATAGACTGTGAATGCACGCAAGAGATTAAGTTGAGGTGGAATTAAAGGTTTAATGTATTTAATGTATTTATATACATGTACACTTCACATATATGTATGAATAATGAATAAATTTAATAAACTTTATTTAAGAGAACAAAAAGCCTAAGAAATTTACTTGTTAAGAAGAAAAAAAAATCATTGCAAATTTCATTCAAAAAAAAGTACAAAAATCACATCCTACACAAAATTAATGGTTAAGAACTTGTAGATATTTTTTGCACTTTGAACAAAGAAAGCTACTAATAATTACGAAACAGAAAGGATATTTTTTAAGTTCAAAAAATTCATACTTTTTCATACGGAAAAATATCGCACAATAATTATTAATCTTTTCACAATCAAATATATTATAGCAATCAAGAAAATGCATTTTTATCTTAAAAAGCTCAAATTTATAATTCTTTCCAATTTTTCTGGGGAAAAAAAAGAAAAGTTTAAAGTTTTTTTTCCATCGCCTCAAAATTTCCAGTTCTAACTAGAAGTTGTACTTCTCCTAGCATTTTATCTCGCCCCATTATTGAATTTTTCTTCGTAAACAATGTTGTAACACCGAACCAAACAGTTAATTCATCATTATTTTCTTTTTTTGTGAAAGTTAAACTCGAATTGAAACTAAAATGCCATGAAAAAAATTAATTTACGAACCGCAACTTCTAATATAAGCACACAGGAATGCAACTCAGTTTTAAATCAAACATGCGTTGCTTTTGTGTTCCGCTAATGCCATTTTAACCCACGTTCTCAATTTAAATATGATATCAAAATAATTACTTGTTTAAAAAAATATGCTAGAAAGCATTTTTTTTTGTTCATTTTTTTGTAAAAGAAAATTATTCATTAACACAGCAAAAATATAAGATTATAAAGAAAGGAACTTGAGGCATAAATTGTTAAAACTGAAACAAATTGCTTTTTAAGTAGCAACTTAAATTTGAAAATTATCAAATAATTCTTTCAGAGAAAATAACAAGTTTAAAATTAGAAAAAAAAGATGGGACTTTTGCAAAATGCGCTTTTAAAATGTTCCCTCATCTATCATTTTGTGGCATCAGTAAAACGAAATCAAAGAAAAGTGAATTTTGAAAAACATGCTAATGGCGTTTTAACTGCGGTTTATCGTACCTCTTACAGTATAAAATACATAAAAGGCCAGAATTTTTCTTCTTTTTGTAGATTCAAGTATTTATAGAAAATATTTTTTGTATAGAGTATGGAAATACGTTTTTTGCTGCAAGGAGTATGTGTTTTCATTAGAGTTGAAATTTGTTGCCATTAAGAGAACTTTAGAGTAGCATAGTGACTAAAATGGGACCCTTAATAAGCACATTCTGAAATGTTAGAGATATTTTCCGTAACACCGTAACGTTTTGACTAACGTTGAAACAAATGTTGAAACTCCAGGATTTCATAAGTTTATACCAGTTTCTCGTGAAAATCGTGTATATTTGAACAAACGTTTTCTGAATTGCCATAAGAGGTTTTATTTAGTGTTTCGTCTTCAGCTAAACTACGGTTCGTCCAGATTTGCTGAGCCCTAAAATAGGTGGAAATGCAACCTCCGGGTATTGCAGCTTTGCAAAAATTTCAAGCAACTATCACCTTTGGTATTTGCTTTTAATTCTGCATTTGCTATGCACTCATTTGCCAAAAAGGATTAGGATCTTTTCTGGTAAATCAAGATGGTGTAAAGCTACTTCTATGAACCTTTATGTTTTCTTGCAAAATTCCTGTTTTGTTCCAAAAAATGTGAGTGGCTTTTATTGGAAAGATTCCTGAATTTCTCAAAAATATTGCACGTTAACTTGAAGATAATCGCTGACTTTTAGCGGAAAACTTTAGTATTTTTTGCCGGATTTGTTACTTGCAGAATTTTGGTCCATTAGCTGCCCACCATACCATTCCAGGTACGTTTTGATTTTTTTTTTTTTTTACAGTGCTTATGCGAAAGTCTTGTAACGGTCGCATGAAGGTCCCCGTCACCTGACGTTTACGAAAAATCACTGTACCGTCATCAATGTTGCAGGAACTTACAAATGCAGACATCACAAACTGATGTTGCAGTGATGTTAAAATAATGTCAAAAGTGACCAGTCATGCACTAACTGCTGCAGTGACGTCACAGTGAAGTCACATGAAACTACAGCCGCTATATAGATAGGCTAAAGCATCAGCTTAAGTTCAACCATTTTGGATCAGATTTTTCAACGTTGCGGAGCTAGGGCTACCACAGAAAAGTTTCGTGTTTCGCCAAATTTGCCATAAATAATATTTTATTTAATAATTCACGTGCTGTTAATAATCTCTCGCAGTGAACAATCGCCAAACGCGATAATTCGTCAGAAAAGACAAGCACTCAAATACGCGCTCCGATCCAAAATGGCTGGTCTTAAGCTGATGCGCCTGACACGAGCCGACGCATCAACTTAAGATTAGCCATTTTGGATCGGAGCGGGTGTTTGAGTGGTTGTCTTTTCTGGCAAGTTATCGCGTTTGGTGATTGTTCACTGTGAGCAATTATTAGCAGCACGTGAATTGTTTGCTAAATAAAATACTTTTTTCGGCAAATTTGGCGAAATCCAAAACTTTGCTGTGGTAACTCTACCAGCGCAAGAATGAAAAATGTGATCCAAAATGGCTAAACTTAAGTTGATACGATATATATTATGTTGATATGTCCTATTTATATAACGGCTCTAGCCAAAGCCTCTTTTTCAAATATCAAACTTAATATTATTGAATTTTTTTAAATAGAAAGTTTCTTTATTCTCCCTTTTAAGAGCACAATAGCGCTAATGACTTACATATAACCAAAATTCATTTCTCTACATTTTATTGGAAATCGAATGATTGACTCAAATATGATCATTAATTATATGCGTTAGTAAAACCAAATTTCGAAAGCTGCTTTTCAAATATCAAACTTAATATCATTGAACATTTTTAAACAGTAAGTTTCTTTATTTTCAATTTTATGAGCAAAATAGCTTCCATGACTCTCATATAACCTGGTTTCATGAGTCTTAATTTTATCGGATTTCAAATGGTTAACGCACATCTGACCATTAATTATAAGAGTTAGCAAAACCAAATTTTGGAATTTAGGTACTTTTCAAATATCAAACTTAATATCATTGAACATTTTTAAACAGTAAGTTTCTTTATTCTCAATTTTATGAGCAAAATAGCTTCCATGACTCTCATATAACCTGGTTTCATGAGTCTTAATTTTATCGGATTTCAAATGGTTAACGCACATCTGACCATTAATTATAAGAGTTAGCAAAACCAAATTTTGGAAGTTAGGTACTTTTCAAATATCAAACTTAATATCATTGAACATTTTTAAACAGTAAGTTTCTTTATTCTCAATTTTATGAGCAAAATAGCTTCCATGACTCTCATATAACCTGGTTTCATGAGTCTTAATTTTATCGGATTTCAAATGGTTAACGCACATCTGACCATTAATTATAAGAGTTAGCAAAACCAAATTTTGGAAGTTAGGTACTTTTCAAATATCAAACTTAATATTATTGAACCTTTTTAAACAGTGTGTTTCTTTATTCTCAATTTTATGGGCAAAATAGCGTCAGTGACTTTCATAAACTGGTTTCATGACTCTTCATATTTATCAGAAATCAAATAATTGACTCATATAATTACATTAATGAAGTTATAAGTACGATTTCGTAATTACTTTGTTTTTTAGAAGTTAAACTATATTTTCATTGACTTTGGTGCAGAAAATATTCCTTGATATTTTAATATTTTTTATAATCGTAGGTTTTTAATTACCTTTTTGTGTGTTCCCATGCTTTAAGTTTTTTTTCAAACTCGAAATAGATGAATTAATTTCCGAAATGCAATTATAGAAATGTTCAACAATTAAATCATTTTTGAAATGACATCAAACACTGATATTTTATTGAAAGGATAATGGTCATCAATTGTGCTGCCAAACTTATTTCTTCCAGAATTCAGAAACTTTTTTCCGATATATGCTACGACGTCTCATTTCTATTGACATTTATCCAATTCTTACAACGAAAGAAATTCCTAAAGGAATAGGTCACACACTGATCTACAAACTTTATCAAATAAAAGTCCATCTTCACTAGGATTTTTCAAATTGTGTGACAATGTGAGGTATGATTCGCAGAAAAGAATCTAGATATAGTTATCCATTGTGAAAATCTGTTTCCTTTTTTCAAATAGAGTTCAATAAAAATATTTGAATATACTAAGAACTTCTAAAGTAGGATCAATATTTCATATGCGAGTAATGGCCCTCCTGGTCAACATGTAGCTATTTTTGGGAATACCCATAGAAATACCATTCGCTATAAAAGATTCTTCATGCATAGTACAGCGAAATAATGTGTGTATCAAGTGTGTTCCTGAAACCTGATTTGACACAAAAATATGATTCCCACGTATGTTTTTTATTCTCTGAAAACTTCGGTTTATTAAAAATAGAAATTATTATAAAAAAGAAAAAAAAATGTTCCGTGCCTTGCGCAAGATTGTCTGCCTTTTTCTAAGCAGAAAAGTATCTATTTTCACAAAACGAGATGGACTTTGCTGAAAAGTAGGCAAACAATAACGGATTTGAATTACAGCGAAATCATAACAAAAGAGCAGTATTAATTAGTAATTAGAGTATCAATGTAAATTATAGCCTTCCTCAATAAATGGACTATTCAACACAAAAATAATTTTTCAATTCGAAAAAGTAGTTTCTAAAATTAGCGCATTCAAACGAAGAAACTTTTTGACTTTATATTATTAGTATAGATTTAAAATGTATTACAGTTTCTCATTTAAAATGTTTTTTGTGAAAACCCCCGGGCGAATTCAGGAAACTCGCCGAACCTTCGGAAGACAAAGACCTTGGGCCGCGGAAACCTGTTGCACGCGCAATTCCAATAGCCCACGATTCTCACGAACTCGGCCATTTTTCGGTCTACATTATGTCTGGTTTTCGGGACTATACTGTATTTATTATGCCATAATCGGTGATTTTGACTTTCTTGTTGCTTATGGTTTAAAGTGCACTGGGAAGTGTACTTACATGTTTAGGATTCCGAGGAAAGCTTGTTTTCAATGCATAAAAAAGAAGCAACATCGAAAAAGTTATTTACGTTGTAAAATGACTCGTTAACTTTAAAATGATG
Source organism: Uloborus diversus (assembly GCF_026930045.1). Taxonomy (NCBI): domain Eukaryota; kingdom Metazoa; phylum Arthropoda; class Arachnida; order Araneae; family Uloboridae; genus Uloborus; species Uloborus diversus. Next base: position 95,539,908 of record NC_072734.1, read on the forward strand.
CCTCTAAATTCTCATATGTTTTTTTTACAAAAAATCACAAGTGGGAACTCACTTTTCAATTTTATGGAAGCAACAACAATAAGCAACATGATTATGTATGTTAAAACACACGACTATGTGTTTTTAATTTTCGAACAATCGCCTGTGGTTGCTACTTTTTTAATATTTAAATCTAGTAATAGTTAAAAAAAGTGACTATTTTAAATGCCACATAATTTTGCTTTATGAACATAGTTTGTGCTTGGATTATTTTTTATTTATCAATATTTTTGATATTTTCTAAGACTAAATTGTTTATTTTCATTTCCTGCATATGTATGTGAAACAAATGCGATCGTAAAAGTCAATTTTTAGCGAAAATGTAAACAAAGATGTATAATTTTTTTTCAATCATAGAATCAAAATATATTAGCAAGAAAATCTCATCCCATTAAAAGTAAAGGAAAGTAATGCGTTAAAGAATTCAAGGTTAAGTTGGCGCCACAAAGCATTAACTTTGTTTCGAAGAAAGCTTTTGCATTTTTTTATTTTTAATCTGCGAGTAACCAATTAGTTTTACTTTTTATTTTGGAAACAGCGAAAATTACACACTGATATTAGTTAGCAAATTAATACAAGTTATCACTTGTTTCAAATAGTGTAAATTGTTTCAAATGTAATTATTCACGCTGTATTTAAATTATGTATTAGTTATTTTAGTGGATGTCATAGGCTTGAATTCTTGACCTTGAAATTTAATTGCAAGCAGATGCAAGAAAACTCGTAAGTAACCAAATACGATTGAAAATAAAATGGATTTTTGCGTTTTTTTTAAACTAAGTTTTTTTCTATAATGATTCATAAAATTGTTTTTGTTGCAAATTGTGTTTTTAAGGGTGTGAGCTACACTTCAAAAAACTTTGCCATCCCTAAAGAAACCTTTATGCGGTGGGATAAAATATCAGTGAGTTGCGGCCCAGAGCCGAAAATTTTGTGACACGTTTACAACTCCGTATTAAGGCTAAAGGTAGCCACTTTAAAAATTGGTAAATATATTTGACGAAATAATGTATTCATATTTATTTTAATGTGTATTGGTCGTAACAATTTCATTAGCATTATAATTGCAATGTATCATGCATATCTAAGTTATTTCTTGACACTCTGTACATTTGAAAATCTTTTTGCTATCTTTGTGGGCTCTTCTAAAATTAATTTCAAATTTGTAGCTTTACTCTATTAATTTTAGTTTATTAGTTGTTTTATAATTTTATGATTATCATTTATCTCAATAATATTTTTGTCCTTTAAGAAAAGCGTATTCGATACTACACCAAAAACAAATTTAGTTAAACTGAATTTAATATTTTTTTTAGAGAGAATAAGACATGTCTCCTCAACGAATTTCTCTTTAACTGAAATTTAAAAATTTAACTTTAAAGAATAAATTAACGGTTTTTTAATGGGAGACCACATTCTGTCCAAATAAACGAATGAATCAAATTAGTATTTTGATCGTGCGGTTTCATTTTTAGAATCATATAATTTGCAGTCATCAAAAGATTATCAGTAAAAAATAATCTAAAAAAATAAATAAATACTATAAACTTTGTGTCTTAAGGAACTTGAACCAAGGGTGCATCTAGAATCTTCAAACTTCCTAGTGTAAAATCAATTTAACTTTTAAGCGCAATATAATTTTAATTAAGCACTTACGGTACACGTGGAATTTTAAAAGAGTTCACCTTAATCGACTTTCATTACATGCAGCGATTGTTTTGAGGAAAAGTCTTGTTAGTTTGCAGGGTAAGAAGATATTTTAGAAAAAATGTGTTTAAAATATGTAATAGGTAAAACAGCCTTTAAAGGATATAGAAATTGTTGTATAACCATTGATTAAATTTATCTATGTCAATTTCTATTGAAAAGATAAACTTAATGTGGTGCCTATAGGCTTTATATCTCAACCACATAAAGTATACTATTAAAAAAAGAAAAGAAAAAAAAATCCCAGGAACGTTTATACTTCCTTTTACGAAGTAAGGTCTATCTACGATTCTATTCGCGAAAAAAATTTCACCCAAAAATCGACCTTAATTTCCACTTTGCTCACCCCTAAATGAATATTGATTTTTTTTTTCAACCCGACCACACGTAGATATTAGCCTAAGAAGGTATAAACACCTGAAATATCCATTTTGACGATCCCGGAAGTAATTGCAACGAGTTTTCTCGTGACGTCTGTATGTACGTTTGTATGTGCGTATGTATCTCGCATAACTCAAAAACGGTATGTTCTAGAAAGTTGAAATTTGGTACGTAAATTTCTGGTGGGGTCTAGTTGTGCACTTCTCCTTTTGGTAGCATTCGGATGTTCCAAAAGGGGTCTTTTACGTTTTTTGGGGGGAAATCCTTGTTAATTTTAATAAAAACTCAAGTGGTGTTATAATTTGGCAAACACTTGGCGATATATCGCCAAGCTTTTGGTCGCCAAGTTTTTTCGTCAACTTGGTAACAAATTAGGCTTTTTTTAAAAATCTGGTTTCATTCTGGCTTTATTGGCGATATTTAGAGAGTTAACTATGGAATCGCATTAAAATGTCCAATATTGGGAAAATTAATCTGTATAAAACGTTTTCTTGCTTTAGTTCGCAACAAACTTGGGGTAAAATATTTGAAGTTTCTTTGCTTACTCCAAGGCACTATTATCATTAAATTGGCGTAAAAGGAAGTCATGTGATGCATACATCAGCTCGTTTAGACCTTGCTTTCACAAACACGTAATTCACTGCTGTGAGTAGATAAAAGGCAAGCATGCAAAATTACATAGTTAGTATTGAATCCAAAACGCGTTTTTTCAAATACCTCGAAAGCTCATTTTTGCAGATACTGCCGATTAGTTGCTCATGACAGTATAACAAGAGGTTAGTAATAAAACTGCACTTGTCTGTTCTACACGAAACAAGCTGTTTGACCTTTCATTTTTCATAAACAGCAAAACCAATAAAAAGCATTAAAAATTAAGATTGAATTTAATCATTTAACCATCTTTTACCCAATCAATATTTTTTTCCCTATCTCACTCTTCAAAAATTTCAAAGCACTTCCCCCTTTATGTTTATTTACAAACAATTTATGCATCAAGTTCCCACGCAACCTTAGAATTAAGAACATGTGCTGTATAACTTCTCAGTAAATTACCCGAAGGATCGTTCGCAACACAAAGTGTTCTGAGAGTATACTAATGCAGTATCATTACTGGTCCCAGCGCAGTTCCGTTTGATAGAACAATGGAAAGAGAAGGATCCTCTCCAACGCTTTTAGCTGTCAGATTCAATTTAGTAATCCATACATAGAGGAGTATTCTTGGATTTTGTCTCGCGGAGAGGTAAGTTTATTGGACCCTTAGGAGAGGTTGTTGTGCGGACTTCATAAATTACGACTGCGTGTTAAGATTTTGATGTTATTCAAAGTGAATTGTGGTTTTTGTTAAATGGGCACAGACATCGATGCAAAAAACACATTACAAAGACTCTAAATTAGTTAGATTCCTGATTTATTGCATGACCTTTGGGAAGAATACAAACTCTACGTCTATGTAATGCAATTGAATTTTGGAAGATTTCCGTAAACAATATTTAAAGTATACACACCAGTAGTGGCCACTTTAAGGTTTGAAACGTACTAATAGTAGCCACAGTGAAGTATATTTTTTACCTGTGGGTCTACACTTTCTTGAGACTCAATGAGCGCCCAACTTTTCCTTTATCGTCCCATTTTCTAAAAATGCCAGAATTTCAATTCGTTCCATGTTTTATCCATTTTTTCCCAAACCTCAAATTTGATAAATTAGTGGCCACTCTAAAATCTGAAAATTTCAGTAGTGGTTGTCTTACATTCTACCATCGGAAGAATTTATATTACTTACTTTAAATTCGAATAACCGATGAATAAAATTGATTCAATATGATAGTTACATTAAGTACCAAAAAATATATCACATTATTATTGTTCATTTTATTCTTCAAAGTATGTAATTAACCTTGAAGTTTCCACTTTTAAAGTATACTGGCCACTACTGGTGTGATGACCTTAAATATTTGTTTTTGCTCAATAACGGGCGTATTTTAAAAGATACGCCCGCTTTGAAAAAAAAAATATTATTTAAATTATGTTTCCGGAAGCCTTCAAAATTGAATTTCAGTTTATGTAAGTAGAGGCCATGTTTTACGTAACATTCATGCAGTAAAAAAAGAACATGACATTTGTGAACTAGTTGTGGAGTGCTTCGTGCAAAAAATGATAAATACATTAGAATGGAATTGCCCAATTGCAAAAGGATGAAAATTGTTTTATGAATATAAATTAACAACAGAACATTTTTATTTTGGTGTCCTATTTGATCTTAATGCGAGGTGACAATGTGGTTTTCAAAAATACTGTAACTTAGGCCCCCTAGAAGTAGAAAACATGGCAGGTCAAATATGATCTGATTCATTCGAGACAGATTTTGTGTTAATTAACAAGAATAGAAAATTGAAGATAATGATAAATTATTGTGGGAAAAGTGACATAAGAAGGCATCAGACCATGTTGAATTGTTATTCCTATTATGATGATGATAATAGTTTGCAAATGGTGTTTTGGATATAGCAAATTTTGTGACAGAATTAAGAAACAAAAATGTTTTACATGGTGCACAATAAGAATTCAGAGGTTAATTAGAGGTTAAACTTAAGGGCTACTGAATGAAGTGTATAGCAAGTTAACAAGGGGGGTTTTCCCCTTGGTAGCCTTGGTAACGGCTGCCATACGACAAGGTTTATAGTTTTAAGAAATTTGTGTGAACATTACAGACAAATGCCTTTCACATACCTGAGATGTTTATAGCCCCCCCCTCCCACTCTCAATAAAGTAAAAATACGTCATTTTGCACTTGCCAACGTCAGTCAGTTACCTTTTAGTCAGGTACCCAGGAATTTTCTGTGTCCAGATACAAACTTCTAATTCTACTTATTCAGCATTAAATACTCTTAGTGTAGTCAGAGAACATTAATTCTGAAAACTGTCCAACAAAATTCTTCATGCTGAGGTGAAAAAAAATAATTTTTAAAGATAACTCACTAACAATCATAAACTGAATTAAGAATTGTTACTAAATGAAGCACCATAAAGATATTTTTGAGATAAGCTTGTAATATGATGCTTTATAGTGCGTATAAAAATACACTAATGCGTGTTGTCACAAAAAAAAAAAAAAAAAAAGAAATCCACAAAAGCGATTGACATTTGTAACAGCTTAGTTTCAATTAAAAAAAAAAAATTAACTATTGTCCGGTATAACACAGGTGAACTTTGAACCGCTGCTAAACATATAATTATTAATTGAACTTTGTGATAAGTTTTGTAGTTGACTCTTTAATTCGTGCTTATTTTTGTCTATGCAAAAATTTATCGTTTTAGTATAGAGAACACTCCCAAATGGGGAATAAGAGATTAGGATTGGCTCGTTTTTCCAACCATGGATTGCCATCGCAAATTTGAGTTATATTTTCTCATTTACTTTTAATGCAATCTTTTATTTATCATTTAAAATAAGTATATGATGTTTTACTAGCATTTGGAGAACATTTTAGGATGATTTCAAGATGCATAAAATACTATAAGAAATATTTTACCTGTAATTAGAAATTTTGTCTGTAAGGTACTTTTTGCGATAGCATTCTGTAAACCAAATTAAAAAAGAAAATTGATTAACCATATCCTAATTTCGGCTGCTAAGGTTAAAATTCAACTCCGTACAGAATAAAAATATATAATTCACATTTTCAAGTGATATTCTACGTTAGAATTATGCTAATATCGAAATTTTGATGCTCAGGTTGATATTTTCGTAGAGATGACTGATAACAATAAACAAAATATTATCTTTAACTTCAGCATTAAATTTGGTTTCTTGTCAGTTTTTTTTTTCGGTAATTCGGAAAGATATAATTCGTACTTACATGGCAGCTCAAACGACAGACCACCTTCTGCATTTAATTAGAAGTCGTAATTTCCTCTTGAAAATGTCATTTAGAGAACGATGTCTTGAAGACAAATGACAATTGCTCATATCTCAAGACACAAAACACAAATTCTAGAGTATAGTATTTGGGAAGGGGGGGGGGGGGCGGCTACGATTTGTCCGAAGGAAGGAAAGTGAGAGATTCAGGCACTTGAAGATCTTGACAGAGATGGATGGGTTCTCTTGGGTGAGAGGGAGAATCAAGAGTTTTACTTGGAGAATTGAAAACTGTTCTTCGAACATTGTATAGATTTTTAGTTTCAGTTCATATTTATTTACAACTTTTCCGATAAACTTAAAGTGTATGAATTATCTTTTCCATATTTCATACATATAAGCTTGACAATGCGAGACGATTCAGTTTTCACACAGTTTGAGTGATTGCTGAGTTATGACTCAGTTATAATTTGTAGTTAATTGGTACAAAAGAAGAGTACATGGTAAACTGTAAAAAAAAATAATAATAATAATAATAAAAACATGCTTTTCAGCAGTACGTTACCGCCCATAACCCTAGGGTAAGGCAGAACAACATGCAATATACCGACTGCCCAATTATCCCTTTCAGAGACTGCAATTTTGTCCTTGCTGTGAATCCATCTGTTTAGAAAAGGAAATAACCGAGACCAGTTTGTTGGCACCCTCAGCTCACGACGTGACATTTGCCTCCAGCTCGGTTAGTCCCTATTCTAGACTAATGAATTCACAACGAGGACGAAATTGCAGTTTCTGGATGGGATAACCAGGTTTTAGGTATCTTTCAGGATCAAAATTTACTTTAATAATTTTCATTTCATGCTTAAATTTGATAACTTTAAACTGCAAACATCATCATTTTTTCTTCCTATAAAAACCGACTTTTATGTTACACGGATTTGTAAAATGTATGCAAAATTCATTCCTAAATATACATATGGCTTCCATTTTGGAGAATACCGTATTATTTTCAATAACCAATTAAATACGTAAGTCAAAGAATTACAGTATTTCTTGCTGTAGAAAACAAAACAGGTTATATTCATGGCAATAAAATCATCAAAAAAAAAAAAAAAGCAGACAGAAAAACAAGCAGCTAAAGAAGTCAAAATGAAAAGCAGAAGTTGACTAAAGATTCAATTTCCTTAATACACCGTCTATTCTTTTTCTTCACTTTCTGTTTTGTGCGGAGTTTACTAAAATTAGAACTCTTTTGGCACGATCCTCTAGCTCATATTTTTTTTAAAGATAAAATTATTATAGTTCTGATAATATATACGAAACAAATCCAATAATTGTAATAATAAAATTTTCATGTACTATAAAACTTTTTGTGTGTTTCGAAACAAATTTTTCTATTTTAAAATTCAAAGAATGTGAAACGACATAAACATTATTTTTCATTAAAAACATTAACCGTAATTCATTTTAATGCTGTTCCTTCTAGAAAATTACTGAAATGTTATCCTCGAAAATTACATGAAGTATCCATTTTAAAATATTTATTAGTGCCATAATGGTGTGCCCTGTTTCTTCTAGAATGTCATAAGCGTAATAAAAGAACGAAACGAAATATTTTATCCCGAATATGATTGAAATGTTTCTAAAAATAGCTCTTGTCCCTCTGAGACTGCTTCCCATCCCAGTAAACCTGGGTCAAAGAATCCTCCCCAACTCTCCACCTCTTCCTCGAACTTTCGTGGGCGGAATTTGGCGCCCCCCGGCTTGGCGCGCGCCAAGACAACCCCCTATTCCGTCGCCTCCCGGACCATCCGGCTTTTCGAACATTTCACTCCCTAGTCCTGACGAAGGCCGCAAGCTACATCGCCTACCTGATAAAACTCACGAGTCATCCTACCCCTCTTGTCACATTTTAAAATTATATTTTCGTCTGGCATGTGTGTTGTTTTTTGTGTGTGCGACGTTGACCACCCCCTTTTCCAGATGTCGCTGCCAAAGTTGTAGTTTTTTTGGAGCGATTTCCCTCGACAATCCCGATCGAGCAGGTGGGTCCGGCTAGTCGGGGTTAGCTCTTTAATTTGACGTTTCGCGAGCGACGAGGGTGGTCCCGTAGACTTATGTTCAATGTTAAATGGATGTATCTGTCAGTGTGAATGTTCGAATAAATTCGGGAAATAATCGTCTGTTGGCAAGTCAGTTCCTCCATTCACCAATGTAAAGAAAAAATAAATTAGTGTTCAATTAGTTACGTAGTGAAACTTTTCAAATTGACTGAAAATGAATGTTGATGTCAATATATTATAGAAACATATTGATTAGAAATGACTTGTATATGAAGAAATAATCTTATACAAATTAAAGCAAGACCTCCAACCTGTTGTACAAGTTGCTTATGCGTAGATAGACGTAAATAAATAGATATTTTAGTTTTTGGTCGATGCAAGTGCCGTTAGAAGTTTTAAAAACTTACTACTTAGAACAGAGTCGAAAATTTCAGATTTAGTCAAAAATGAGATTTCTGGTTAAAATTCATTTGGTTTTTTAAAAACGGGATGTTTTATCCTTAGTATTAAAAAGTAAATGACTTGCAGCACGTGTTAAATTTGTAATTCTGTGGTGAAAATTGCTATACTAATTATTTGCCATTCATCAATTAAGACATCGTTAAGACTATTATGAAAGTTGTAGAGTTTTTAGATTAGTATATGTAGGCTTATAAAAATCGTTTCATTTCAACGAAACTTGTTTGTATTTTTCTTCACCGACGGAATTAAAAGAGACGATTCTTGCATTTTGTATAGCAACTAAATGATATATTTTATTCAACGAACTTTTTATAGAATAAATAAGCAATAAATATGATTAAAATAATCGCTGTTACAAGCAATTTTGTTTTTAGATAGAAAGAATTACTTTATTTTTTAACATATTTGCGAATGTAATAATTTCTATACAATGGATTAATTACAATTGCTAGCATAAAGCGGCTTAACTGCAATCAAAGCTATAGTAAGATAGAAATAGCTTCTTTTAATTACGATTTATAGTTTAGAATTTTACAAGTTTAGCTTTTTATGTATAAAAGGCAGAAAATATTAGTGTAGGTAATAATTAAACACCGTTTCATAAATATCACAGTAAACAACACTTGTTGCTTTATAAATTTCAACTGGAAAACTGTGCCTGAGAAACTGTTAAAGATTTTAGTCGATACTCGGAAAACGCTTACTTGAATAATGCTTTCGGTAACAAATGTCATAATATTTGAATGTGATAAATATGATATTTTATGGTAGAGTTTAGTTTCGTGTTGTGCTTAGTGTGTGTTCTACTTTGTTAGTTGAACCGAATCAAAGTCAAAATGATTATAAGTGTATAAATAGAGCTTAAATTAAAGAATATTTGTGTAGTTATCTAAGTACTTTGAAAACATGAACAACAGTGTGCTGAATTAATTTGCAAGATTTTACTTCTATGCATTTGATCATTGCAATCTTAAGTAATTTGTTGAGCTTAATACAATAAAAATAAACCTTAAGTGCTTGATATACTATACTTTTAACTATTAATATTTAACACTAGCCAATTGAAATTTAATTGATTTATACTGCTTACTTGAATGGTATACTAAAGTACTATGGTGTAGCAACATTACTGTATATTACGTCTTGCTCAGAGTTGAAAGTATTGAGAAATAATCTTTTGAAAAATTGTGATAAATAATTGTAAGAAAGTTTACTTATGACTTCAATGCAGCTATTTATGGATAACGGTAATTGTGATGCAATAGCACAAAGATATTTGTCGATTTTTTTGATGTGTTATTTCTACTCTGCATTCTCAAAGTGAAACCGCAATACAAACCAAAATAATTTTCTGTGCGACACATTAACTATTGACAATTTTGTTAGCGTCACAATTTCAAACGCCAATCCGTTTGCGGAAGATTTGAAGCCCATTAAGTGTCTGATCGGTTAACTTCTGAGGCCTAAAAGTTTGTGGTGACAGTGCTTAAAACGTATTGTAATACTTGATTCAGTAAATCTACTTGGAATTTTATTCTTCGATTACACACTTTAGGAGTCAAAATGAATTATTCAAGTGGAACTGTGACAAATATTCCTCAAAAGGATCTATCGCACCGCAACAAATCCTCTAGCAATGATCAGGCTATGCAGCATGGCGACGAAATGGTGAGTACTTTTGACATTTTATGCATATCATGCGCATTCAAACAGAAGAGTATTGCAGTTATATAATTGCTGTTTAGTCGTGAAAAAGTTGTGTTTTAAGCGCAATAAAACAAAACTTAAAACTCACATTGATAGAAACTTTATGGTTTTGAATTCGATTTCGGCGTGTAAAAAATACTCCTAACCTCGGAGGGTAACAATTTCATTGTTTCTTCAAAGTTATTGCGAATTGCAAAGTTATGCTGCAATTGGCTGTGCTATGATTTAAATATTTGCAATGAGGGGGGGTGAAGGCTTCCTAGGGCATGTGTTTTTCAAAGAAATACAAACATTGGAAACTGTGGGACACTTTGTTTATGTAATCAGTTATAGAACGCAACTAAGTTATAATTTTCTGTTTCTCTCATGCTATTGTGATATCAGAATTTTATTATTGGCAACAAATAAATAAATTTCCGACTGTTTAAATATTATGCAGTCGTCCCTCGCTACTTCGCCCTTTGAATTTCGCGGCTTCACTCTGTCGCGTTTTTTTTTTTTTTTTTTTCCATTGACATGTGCTGACTTTTTTTCAAAAGAGTAATAAAATATCCTTTATAAAACAGGCTTCTTCTGAGGGACTACAGTAGAATTAGAGACACTATAAAAAATCGTATGAAGATAGTGTCAAGCTCCATAATGGTGTCATGAATTTCAATTGATTTTTGACTGTTAAGCATTAAATAGAGAGGACATATCACAGTACTATATTGTAAGGAGATAAATGCATCTGCATGTGTGTGAAAATGATGATCAACTACTTGCTTTTCAAATAGTTAGCAATACTTTAAAAATGAAAAAAAAAATAAAGAGGGGGGGGGGGGAGTACAGTCCACTCATTTGCTGTTATTTCATCATCAAACAAGTTGCACTACTTTCGCGGGTTAGTGGAAGTGTGTAACAACTATTTATGCGTATTGTGTAGTTTTATGCGTTAAAATGACAATCAAATATTTTTAGCGTCTAATATGTTGTGCTTTTTCATATTTTTGTGCATGAGTATATTTTGAAAACATGAGTATAAAAGTTATTTTATGCCTAAGAAGGCTGACATTATGATTGATTGATTGATTAAATGAGAGTTTTGATTGATTTCTGCCTATCCTGCGAGAGGAGGTTAAGAAATTATGATAAATACTAGTTTAAAGAGTCGTCAATAAGTTTGCTGCGCTCCTAGAATCTGGAACGAATTATCCACGATACACGAAAGTTAACTGTACTATAATTTCGTTCGAAAAATTTTACAAATAAAATACATCAGCATTAATACTGCCATTATTCTACTGTTATTCAATACTACTTTTTAATTAAAGATGAAATTTATGTAATGTAATGTAATTAATTATAAAAAACTTTTCAAAGGAGAATTATAAATGAATCACATATTTGAAAATAGCTGTATCTATTCATATCTTATGGATCATATAGACATATGTCCCATCAGTTTACTCAAATGCAATTGAACCAATTTTTCTCAATTTCAGCATACATGTTATTTCCATCGCCATTTAAATGTTTAATGCATTAAATAATTCCACACTCTACTTAGTGCAAAGCTTTTGGTGTTTGAAGGGTTAAAATGCTGTTGTATGTTGTGTAATAATGTCTTTAAAAAAAGTGTCAGATGAAAACGAGTGAAACATTTTTAATTGATTGTAGCGAAAAATTAAGCTAATTTTTAGTTGATCTGTAACGTATTTAACAATGTTAGTTTAATAAGAAAGTCATTAATGCAACCAATGAGGATTAAATTACAAAAAATATTTTGAGTAATGGCTGCAAATTCAAAACGACTTTGAACTTTTTGAAAGTACTTTTTTTTAACAAGTGACGCTAAAAACAGTGCAACGTTAAAATATAATAAAATGAAATACAAGCATTTGAATATAGAGATTTTTATGTGAAAGTTCCTTTTACGCTGATTAATAAACTTTGCGTTCATTACGTCCACGGTATCATAAGTATTGCATAAATTGAGGAGTAGAGAGCCGAGAAAATTAGACAAACGGGTCTTCGGAAATAGGACAAAACTTTTAAGACATGAAGTTAATTTTGCTTGTATATTCCGAGTGTTTTATCCCTAATCACAAACGCACAAATTTTAAAACATAAGCACATAATTTTAGAAATTAAATATAAACGCTTCAAATTAACGTACTAAGTCTTATTTTCTCCTCCTGGTACACAGTCCCAAAAATATGAAATGAGCTACTTGTAATTTTAACTTATAATTAAAAGTTACAAATCGCACCGAATTTCTGAAATGCTTTTTCAACAAATTAACATCAAAAGTTTGATTTGTGAGAGGTAGAATATTTAATGACGCCTAAAAAGAGCATAAAACCTTCTTACAAACATAACAAATTGAATATTTTCAAACGAGATTCATTTAAACGCATTTTTATAAGGAGCTTACTAGATCAATTTCTAGCTCTGTCTTAAAAGAAAAATTTTATAAGTTTTGAAGCGTGTTTTTTTCAGGTCAGCCAGTTTAAGTACGCTTTTTAAAAGTTATCAATGTTATAAGCTATTTTTTAAAAATATAAATTGTTATTTTCAAGATCTTTTATTTGGTAGAAAATCTGCCTAATTTGTGAAACATCTTGTTGATGTATATTTTAATCAGCATGCAATTTGTTCATCGATTACTGCCGAAAGACATAGCTTATTAAACGCCGACAAAGTACCGGCGAAAACAGATATCTATATTAATATAATTAGTAACATGAAGTTATCTTGCCGCTATCAATCTTGTACCTTATGTCTTGAACATACGATGCGACTACAGAAACTTCTCAGAACTTCAGGGTTTTAAACGAGAACTCATTGAAGGGGCTATAGTATAGCGTTGACTATGTAAATATTCTTTTTTATAAAGACAACTACAATTGAAAAGCAAATATTCCTTTTTAAAGTGCTCAAAATTTCCTTTTTTACTCAAAAATGTTTTTATATTTTAATAGGGTGAATTTGACTTTCTTTAAAAAAAAAAATTTCACCGTGTGATGTTTTTACGCTATTCATAAATATGTTGTTTGCAAAATTTCCTTCCAACCGAATAATATTTAGAGATCGCTCAACGCAATCGAATTTTCTTGAAAATTGGCAATATGGACGGATGAATAATAATCATGATATCATTACTCGAAATTATACTACAATAAGAATTGTATGAATTCAAATATTTAACTACTCTTTAAAATAAACTCGCTTGCCATACCATAATAGAATGAAAAATCAAAAACCACTGCAAAGTGTAAAAAAAAAAAAAGAAAAAAGAAATTTCTACTGATATATTACATGACTTTCTTACGAGAAATTCAAATTTCAAGGTCATTCACTATGTCAGGATAAGATAACGAAGAACAGTTTACCCCTATTAATAGTATTTTCAGAAAATTCTTTAGACACATCAAGTTTACTTTGTTTAGTTTTTTTTAAGTTTTCAATCATTATTTGAGGCAGTGAGAAGCAAAAGGGATGTAAGTGCCACAATTTAAAATTTTGAGATAACCAGAATAAATGGAAGGTGACCCTCCTTTCTGTCTTGGAGAAAAAGATAGTGCTAGTAGCCCTGGTAGGTGCCGCTATGCAGCGTGATTTAGAAAACATTTTCAATGAATAATAATATAAATTCAGTCTATTAACTTAGGACCGCAACTTTAAACGCGGTTTACTCAAAACTTGAAAATGTCCACTCACATCCCTTTGCTTCTCACTGCCTAATTTAATTTTTTTAATTTAAAATTTAAAATAAAATAATGTATTGTACAATTTTAATATCCGAACTATAAAACCTTTAGGGGTGAATTTCACCCCTTTAAAATTGCTTTTATTGCCGATAAAAAATACGTGTTCAAAATTTTCAAGTGTTCTATCGATGTGCCGAGTTTTAATCCAATCAGCATGTGACACTTGGGTAGGTTTATTTGTTAGTGTATTCAATACATTGAGATTGACACCTCTCTGATAATAATTTTTGTACAAAATTACGTTTCATAATAATTGATGCAGCCCCAAATTTCGCTACAAAAAAATTTTATCCACGAGACGAAAACCAACGTCACAAGAATTGAAGTAAAAAAGTTAAATATTTTATAGTTTAGTTTTTTTCGTTTTCTTCACAAAATTCACCAAATAATTGGCATTAAAATAAAATGAACTGCAGTGTAACAAAATTAACGATTTTTCGTTTTTAATTTTAATTGCACTTAACGTTTCAATTCCCTTTAATGTTTGCTACAATTTTGCGCTAAAATAATGATTACTTAACGTATTTTTGTACCGTCCCTCGAATAATGATCTTTTTTACAGTTGTTTTGTCCTTTTTAAAAATTAAATTGAATACTTCTCGTATCCTCTAAATGAAATTAATGGAAACACACATTTTTTTCTGGAAAAATTCTTTGAGTGTAAAATGTTCATTCCGCATGAAACTTTTTATAAATCTGTTAATTTATTTACTTATTGAGCTTTTAATGCAATGACTTTTTTCCCAAATCTACTAGTTTTTAAGCTTTTTAAATCTAAAAAAGTAGCTTAAAACTTGAAAACCCAATCAAGTTCAACTGATGTGGAAAACGAAACCACATATATTTCCGCGATATACATGTAGACCTGCTTCCACGCATTGAAGTAGTATACTGCTCAACCATAGTAGTACTACTCACTAAAAAATGTACTATTTACTGTCCTAAATTCTCTTTATTTTTTTATTGCGTAACTTGAGTGTGAAAATATTGAAGTTTGGATTTTTTCAAGTTTTCTCACTGATTGAATGTTAAAATCAAAACTGAATTTTTATTACAAACCTCGCTGTAAGAAAACCGTCTCAAATTTTATGTTGAAAGTTGAAAGTACTGGAACTGGTGGATGTATGTCAATGCTTTAAATTTCTTCGCCGAAATATAAAAGTAATCCCGTGATACACCATTTTTGAATTTTATCATAAAAAGATAAAGAAGTAAAATTAAGTTAAGAGTTTTATAATTCTTCAAAATTTACGTATGAGAGAACGGGGTAAGCTAGGTAAAAAAAATGTTTCGAAAAAAATCATAATTTGAAAAAAAAAAAAAAAAAAAAAAATATGTATAAAAGTGAAATCCTAAACTTAATCAGAGCGGTTTTTCGAAAATAGAAAAGCTTATGCAAATAATTTTTCAGTAGTTATTAAGTACACAAGAAAAAGTTGTTCTTAAGTTTTTAAAAAGCTAATCAACAGTAAATTCTTTCTTCAGATTAATTTACTGTAAGAGACTCTTCAGTATTTAAAAAAATTCTACTTACATTTCAGACTTGTAAAAACGATGTAACAAAAACAAAATCCGTACTTTTTTCAACACTTTTCATGCTTTTAGATAATACAATAACACCATTTTTTTCGCATTTAAATTATGTAAGCGATTGGATTGAAAGAAAAACCATTTACTGAATTTCTTCGACACGTTATTTTTTGATGAATAAGGAGATGTGATCAGCTACTGAACACTTCAGCAAAGCTTCATTTGCAAAAAATTCATATTATCGTTGTAAAAACACCCGTACGAACAGAACAAGTGGGTAATTATCAGAAAAAGCAGGAATTTATGAATGGTAAAAAAAAAAGAAGACAATCTTAAATTAAGTGTGTATTTATTTTTAAGTGAGGTCTTAGTTAAGTAGTAACACTGTTATAGTGGCTCAGATAGTATACAAGAATAGTTAAGTTTTCTAATCATAAAATAATTGATGTCCACAGACGTGACACTGGTTGCCACATTTTATTAATTTTTAATAATGGTTACATGCTGTCTATACTGTGTAAGTTACTTGGTAAATTTCAAAACTAAATTATGTTTAGCGCAAGTAGTTTTCTCTTTATTAATTACTTTACCCATTAAAAACCACCTTCAGTTTCATACTCTATTTATTTGTCTGTTATTGTTCCTACCTTACAATGTACTCATGTGTGAAGTTATTCATCTCAATCCCCTTACTTGCACAGTTGAAACACGTTTTTTTATGACATTTTACATCAAGTTCAGGGGCGGATACAGAATTGCATTAAATTGGGGGGGCTGGGGAGAGGGGGTCATGGTACAAAATATATAGATTTGGGTACAAAGAATTTTTGGAATGGTTTGGAAGTCAGTAAAAATCACCAAACCAGCTAAAAATAAGGCACCAATAGATCATAAACTTTATTAATTAATTTTAGAAGCAATGAAAGGAAGTAGTATTAAAAATATCTACTTTGATAAATAATAAATAAACTCAAAAGATTATGGCAAGCGCTTACATTTTAGTTTTTAGGTATTTGAATACAATGTGTAGTAATATATTTACATGATATACTACAGCCGTCCATCTTGTGTGGAATTTTTAATCTGTATACACAAATGGACTACTTCTGTATGTATGTCCGGGATAAGCTTTAAAGCTACTGGACCAATTTTAACCATATTTTCCCCATAGATAGCTACATTATCAGGAAACAACATAGGCTACAATTTATTTCTGTAAACCTTTTAAAAAGTCATGATGGAAAACAATAAATTTCATGTAATTTCCCCATTAAATGATTAAGTATAAAACCCATTGTTAGACATCTTCGTAGGCCTTAACAGCAGAAATATTAATAGTAATCATAATGAAAATTTTGAATCAAGGTATCTCTGTAGCAAGCATGAAATTTATTGCTTTCTTAGGATTTTTATCCTCATATATGCCAATAATCGATAACGGGACTAAGTAAAAAGACAATTGATTTTGGCAACAGTTAGAAAATAAAAAGTGTTTATTGCCTAAAATTACACAGGCCTGCAAAATTCGGGTCATAAAAAAGTGATTGTACGATAATGAGTGACTTTTATTCTATTAGGTGCGCCGATTTCAAATTTGACACTCATTTTTCTCAATCGCATAAGAGATTTCTACCAAATTGATCTTTAACATATTGGCTTAAAAACCAATTTTTTCCTATTCTGGGAGAAAGTCTTTTTCAAAAAATATATAAGTTTACTATGTACAAACGAGTTTGTGCATCAATCATACAATTGAAAATCAGTTACTAAATATAGATATTAATTTCATAGAAATAAGAACATAGTAATTAGCAATTATAACGATTCAATTATAATGCAAGGGACTTTCACCATATAACCAAAATATCGCCCTTAAAAGAATCTTTAAAACTTCCTGTTAAAGTGTAAAATAATCCGCTAAAATTATGCAAATCTATAAACAGCACAAAAACTTCCATCAATTTGTCTTTGTGCACAATTTCAAACACTCGCCAAGTTTTACTACTTTTTTCAAACTAAAATGTTTATCATTATTTTATGGTCACCAAAAATATCTCAGTATTTGACAACAATATCTCATTGACGAAAATTAGTAACAATTTTACAAAGTACGGGCAGGGGGGGAGCACTATCCAACGAATCTCAAAATGATTACCGCAAATTTGGTAACATTTTAAATCGCACCAAGAACCCACAATAACTGAAATTTCCCAAAATAACTAAAGCAATTATAGTGGCATTACGGGCGTATACATTTTTAAAAACCGTTTGTCCTTTAATAGCCATATAGAAAAAGTTTTAGACTATATTCAAAAAATAAATAAATAAATAAATAAAATAAAAAATTAATTAATTAATTAATTAACAGCATGCGAAAGTTTTCACATAAACTGCAGTTGCAAGTACTTCACTTTTAACGATCAGGAGAAACAATCCAATACGGCCTTTGACAATAAAACAACAGCTAAGATGTGTGAACTTTGTAGTATGATCTATCATGCACGACAATATTTGAAAATGTATTGAAATCGTAATAAAACCACGTTCAGGGGGAGGGAGAGGGGAGGGGAAATCGTGAGGCAACATCTGTCCCACAGGTATGTTCGATTAGACACATATTCTATGGATCTGAAATAGTAATTGAAAATTCAATAGAAAGATTTTCAGGCGTGGGCAGGTAAACAGCAGTATCTACAGAAAAACGTTTTCCAGACATTTGAAAAAACTTGTTTTGGATTCATTACTAACAACAGGAAAATGTTGGAATTAGACGGTTTTTTCGAGCTTTTTTAAAGCAGAAACCATATAAGCAGGCTTGTATTACGAAGCTAGTGGGTACAAAAGACAACAAAAATACAAATAAATAAATAGAAAAATAAAGAATTCATAGTTACTAATTTTAACCTGCTCACGGCAGTCTTATTTTAGTGATATCTATTCTGTAGCATCTTTTAAAGCTGCTCGTAGGGCTCATATGTCCTCGTGGTACCAAAAGGGTGTTAAAAAATTATTCACTATCAGAAGAAAGAAAAAATAACAGGAAATGAAGTATGAAGTGCAAATTCGCTTCATTTACAGGAAATAACTTCGTAGAAAGTCACACGGCATTCAAACCTAAGGTTCGAATTTCTTTCTGTAAGAGAGAGCATTTCGAATTCCCTTCAGGAATTCAAACTGTCTGATTTACGGAATGAAGCGATCAAGCGTCGCTGTAAAAGCTTCATCATATTTAATGAAAGTGCCTTGAGGTTTGTTTCCAAGAATAAATGACCGAAACATATTACCCAATCAATTCGGTAAACTTGAATGCAGAAATCCTTTAAATGGCAGTAATTAGAAGCAATTTAACAGTTTTGAATAGTTGCTACGGATAGTCTTAAGTAGTTTTAGGAAAAGTCTAAGCAGTAAGCGTGTACTGAAGACGTTTTAACTGTAATGAATTGGTTTATTAATATGCTTTAATGGGTGAAATTTTATTACGATTTAACTAGAGTTTTTAGAGTTATTTGATTTCAAAGATTTCTTTTTATAATGAATTTTTATTTGATTTCCGTTTCAATGACTTTTACAAACATCAAAACTTTTAAAGATTGCTGTTTAAATGTCATCTAATGTCATTTGCCTTCAGTTTGTTTATTCAATGTTCCAAACTGATGAATCCATAACAAGGGCGAAACTGCTGTCTCTGGATGTAAAACCTTGATGTCGGTTTAGCAGTTCTGCTTAATTCTGGATTGAGGGTAGAGGCGTGCACAGAAATTTTCGGGCCCGTCCCAAATGACTTTTATGGGCCATATTGTTTACTCTTATATCCTTACAAATGTTTCACCCTCTTCTAAAAATCTCGAGCCCCCCTTCAGGATCTATCCCGGGCCAACAGGTGTCCCTTCTGCCCCCTGTGCACGCCCCTACTTAAGGGTGGCAACTTACAGCTTAATATCCCAAGTTTTGGCTTCATTTTGCTAGTTGAACTGCACCATGGCTACGGACTCACATTAATGAGCTAAATTTAATTTAACAACCAGTTTGTTGGGCACTCTCAGTTTAAATGAATTAAACTTCTTTTTAAATGTTTATTTTAAATGCGAATTGCTAAAACTGAAATGCACGTAAAATATTCATGTCTAATTCTCTTCTAAAAAAAAGCATTTCATTCAATAGTAAAGTATATTTATTGTTCAAGAATCGTCTGCTGTTAAAATTATCTTCACACTCAGTAAATAAATCGAGAAAATAAAACATTATTATTGCCTGATAAGGACATTAAAGGAATATTGGAAATCGACATTAAAGGAATATTGAATTCCGCAGTTCAAAATTCAAAATCCACAATTCTATGCTTGCTTAAGTTTATCCTCGAAGTTGATTTTTTAACTTCAGATATTAACAAATCAGTTTCATAATTATATTATCTAGTTCTGTTTCAGATAGCGATTAAAAATATAAATTAAGGCAACAATTTCTTTAAATCTGAAACGTAACTGGTATTATAGGTTACCTAGACTTCACTGAATCGTGATTCTCTCCGCCTAAAAAGAAATCTCTACTTAAAAACTTAATTCGTCAGCAACGATTTATTTAAATAGAAAACGAAACCGGCATAATCTAGCCTGCATTTAACAAATACTGACCAAAAATCGTTTAAAAGACAGACTGTCTTTTGCGATGGCATCTTTGAGAATTGTTGCGACTTTACTTGGTGGGGGAGGGAGGGACTGGCTATCCCTATTATATGGCTATCTATTTATTAAACTGCTTTGAATGTCTCCCTACGAAGAGACTTGGTTTGCTTCATAAGAAAAATAGACCATTGGGAAAACTTCTTTAAAAAGTCTGCCTCATAATATGGGACCAATATATATATATTCCTTTGACAGAACTCTAAAAGACCTAAAAAGTTCAGACGACTTTCGTCAAGCTCTTCCACTCAAAATATTATAAAGAATATCACGTGATAAAAAAAATTATATATCCATTAGTATCTTAAAATATTACATCATCCATATAAATTCTTTAATTCTCTTAGAGCTCCCCCTTCATGCTTTTAAAATTCAAGTCACGTTAAAATAATTTTATTACGACACTTTAATTCGCCTAATCTATGCAATAGAATTCGGCTCCAAATAAAATCCTCACGAAAAAATATGATTTAAGAGATTATTCTTACAGGGTCAGCAGCAGGTCAGTTGGCTCATTATCCTCGTCTCCCAATGACCCCTACAAATTTCCCTTTACGATCTGAGTGGTTTAAATTTCCTCTGAAAGTTTCTTTTGTCATCACCATCAGCAAATCCGAAGGTCAAACTCACAACTTTACGCAGTACAGCGTTGCATACGATTGCATACATGGGTCCTTAGTAATGGAATATTACATGTTGCCGTCCCTTGATCTAAAAATGAGGTGAATCAATTTGTTTTAAATACTCATAAAAATGAAACAAAAAATGTTGTATACCATGATGTTTTAAAATAAACAGTACCGGCATACTATTTATTTAAGATATATGTATTTTCAACCCAAACCAGGTCGGGGGCGGGCCACTGTTATTGTACTTTTTTTTTCCTGCATTCACTGAAAAGACAAACTCTATGACAGTCATTTTCTTGCCCAGTTATTTCCCCAAGGCGTAATCCTGAGAATCCGTTCAAATACGCTAGTCCTAAATAACTCAAGGGAATTTTCGGTAAGGGATTAGTAATTCAATAACACATCACGTTTCTTCGGGGTCACTTATTTACCAAGATGTACTCTTTTTATGCATAATAGAACAAGAATGAAAATGGAATTCGTTGAATTGAGGCAAAGGTTGTGCTCCATTTGTAACCACTTGCAAATTTGGAATGACTCCTGAAGTTTGATTGGAGCAAAATATTTTCGAACTTAAATTTTGGAACTATCGAAAACAAAAACTGGGCACATGATAGTCCTTCCTTGTTGGCAGAACATATTTAAGTGTTATTCTGAATCTACGTGCTTATTATATTTTACCACTTAATATTTGATTATTGAAAGCGAAAGAAAGAAAAAAGAAACCTTCATCTGAACACTAGATTTGCGGAAGTCAATTCATTTTTTACACATTTTTAACAAGCATTGCTATCTGAATAAGCTTGAATTTTATCTAAATTTTCCCAGATACTAAAACTAAAATATTTGTTTAAAAACTAAGAAACACAAGTAAGGCTTTAGCTGCATAAGTAGGTTTTTTAATGAGAAATGTTGGTGACATGTTATTAAAAGTTTTGTGAAGACGTAAGATTGAAGTTAGACAGATGACGCTAATTTGAAATTTTAATTTAATTCAATTCTGCTCCAAATTCAATTTTGTTTTTCCTTTAAGCCTTTAATACTTTGAAGTATAATATTGAACTCGTCAAACCGTGTAGCAGGAGAGAAGAAATAGAAAAACTGTGAAGTTTTGATATGAGACGATATTGTATCTTTTTTTTTATAAAAGAAGGAATGTCCAAATTTGAATAACCAAATTTCTGTTATGAAAATAGCTTATGAAAATAAATGCTGATGTCTTATCTAAAAAAACAAGGGAGGGAGGATGAATTTGGATGCAAAAATTAAGAAATCGAAGTGTAGAACAAAAAATGTTACCGTAATTTATTTTGAAAGGAATAAGTTTAATTCGAAAACAAAATAATATGAAGATAAACTTCTTGTCGTAACTTTCTAAAATAAGTTGTGAAGAAGTAGATGTCTGAGCGATGCAGTTGAAGTTAATGAGGAGCTCTGGAGTAATTTTTAAGGTGGATAAAAGAAATTTCGATTTTAAAATGCTACAATGATATAGTTCTAAAATGAAACAAAAGGGAGCTAGAATTCTTTATAAAAATGATGCACTGTAAATAAGTAAGGAACATGGCATGTGCATTAAATTAAGAAATAACAATGTGTAATTGCACAAATTTGGAGATTACTGCAGACACGTGTGTCTGTTTACAATGAATCTTTTTTCTGAAATAAGTGAGCATATGGATAAAATTGTCTGATGTCTTTTTATCCATAACTTCACTTTTTTGCTTTGAAAAAGGGGTTCCTTTAGCACCGAAACACGTGTCTGCAGTAATCTGCAATTTTGTGTAATTATACGTAGTTATTTCTTATTTTATTTTTCTAGCGCAAAGGTATTTATTCAACTTTATGACATGTACATATTTACTAGATAATAGCCCACCCTTTACCTTTCACTCAAACTAAAAATAAATTACTACCTTCAAACCAAAACGCTAAGAACAAATCCAAAAGTTGCAGCAATAAAGTAATACAGCATGTATGGCAATCAGAACTCGCAAAATTACAAAGAAAGCCATTCATAACATACGTGACGAACAACGTAAACATTTTTATTTGACGATCTTTGATTGTGGCTATAAATGGTGGATATTATGGTTTGATATAATAGTCACGGGAAATTCCCATTTACCAGAAGCAATGGAAACCTTGGCGTGACAATTATCATCTACGAGCTGCCTCCTAAGGGACATTAGGTCCTGCTGTCCGGTTCTCTCGGGAACGAGTGTCCGGGAGGGAGGAAACAAAAAAGAATCCTTTATAGTTCACGATCAGAACAGGTATCCGGTTAACGACTGCAGATCTCTGATCCTTGCTGGAGTTAATTTCTGGTGATTTCAGTGAAGCGGTTCAGACTAATGACATTAATCTTCCGGAGGCATTCTGCCGTGATATGGAGGCACTAACTACAAGGGAGTTAACGGGGTGTGAATTGCTTTATCAGGACACGCGTCGTGCAAAATTTTTCACTTCATCCTTATTTTCGGCCGTCCTGAAGATAAGTGCAAAAAGGAGAAGAATATCATGGGCGATAACGAATCCTGCCGATGCAGGTGGATCTATTTCGAGAGATTATTGTACAGCTTTTATGTGATTTTACGCCAGAAATGTACTGTATAGTCTGTTTCTTTTGTGTAAGTTTGTTTTCATACCATCAAATTTGACGATTCGAAATTGCAGTTTTTGTTTTGCCATTGAAGCTGGATCATGTGAAGATTTAATGCACTCTCATCCTCAGTGGCGT
The DNA here is from genome assembly GCF_026930045.1 of Uloborus diversus. Classification (NCBI taxonomy): domain Eukaryota; kingdom Metazoa; phylum Arthropoda; class Arachnida; order Araneae; family Uloboridae; genus Uloborus; species Uloborus diversus. The sequence continues at coordinate 95,563,453 of NC_072734.1, forward strand.
ACTTAGCACAGGTGACATACGAGGCGTTAATTTATGGTGTCACCCCACCCTGCCTACAAACGCAAAAAAAAATCTTCCTTCTATGTAAACATAAAAGCATGAAATTCATAGTGTTATAACGAAATTTTAATTACTCTTCTGCAAAATAAAAACTATGGACGCTTGTTTAACTTGCCCTAGACGCATGTGTGCAGGCTGTCAAGGGATCGAAAAAGTAAGGGGTGTATGAAATCGATGGCCCTTTAATTGTTTCAAACGTATCTCAAACACAGGGAAAGATAATGGGGCTTAGTTCTTTTGGTTTTAGATGGATTTAGAGGAAGCCACTATTAGGTCTAAGTATTGACAATATGAACCTAGTTCTGAGTATAGTATTCACTGCATAATGTGGAAGGAAAAGGGGGTCTGGAGTTTTCTGTCGGAAATTATTCAAATTTCTAGTTTTAAAATGCATTTTAGCTTCATATTTTTTCAAAAACTTGTAATTGCACCTTAGGTGTCACCCCGCCCCTTAGACGGGTGAAATCTCGGGCATTCCACAACCCCCCCCTTCCAAACCCCTATAGAGACGCCACTGGTCATAATATACCAATACCTGTAATATACTTAAAAAGATACCGCTTGAGTTATATCATGCTTTGAATATTGAGCATCAAGAGTCGGAGCCAAAACGTTCGGCGCTTCTACTTTTACTGCAGCGATTGAACGGTAGAAAGCAATCAAAAAGTAAAAAAAAAGACTGTCACCCCCCACTTCCCCCAATCAATTCTTATTTGAATTCTGAAACTTTGAATTCAAATTATATTTTTCACAATCACGAGTTGCGACAAGACCCTACTTATTGGAGTTATTGTTTCTAGAAACGCCCCCCCCCCTCCATCCTAAGCTTTTCCCTACTCCTGGTTGGTTATCTCTCTGTGTAAAGTTAAGTTTGTGTGCGTGTAGACTTACGTGTTTGCACATAAGTGTGTATGTGTGTAAAGGCCCGCGCGTGTGTGTGAGTGTGAATGTGTATGAACATGCATATGTAGGGAATGGACGCCACCGTCCAGCAGAAGTGGATTCTGGTGGACAGTGCTCAGGACGAGAGGAGCCGCGCCGGTGGGTGGTGGTGCTGCAGAGGTCCCTGGTTCAAGCTGAAAAAGGAACCACAACATCAAGGACAGTTAAATAAGAATAATAAGCAATCGCGATTGCTCAAAAAAAAGTAGAAGATCACTTCATGTAATTGCAGTAATCTTTGCACGCATCCGAAAGAAAAAAAAATAAAGACTATAAAAAAAATTTTTTTTTGACACTACTCGCTTACTTTAAATGGAAGCGAAATGTTTTAATTATTACCTGAATAAATCTTTTCATTATATGTATGTATTACGTTAAAAACGTGTTTAACTGTTTTTTTTAATTCATTATTTCTTTTCTGCATAAAAATTAACATTTATAATAATAAAGTTATCTGACTACGTCTTCAGAAAATAAAAATACCCATGAAGATATGGGTAAGTGGCTCTTGAAACAAAATGGGTTGAAGTTTCAGCCTCCTGCTTCAAGACTTGCGCTATTCTACGGAGTCACGTTGCGTCTATTCTGGGTTTCCATTTATGATCTAAGTGTATAATTTGGTGCTTCGAAACCATCCCCAGAATGTGCGGAAAACTCGCTTCCGCCGAAAAATAATGCCGTGTCGGTTTTTATGAGGCTGGGATGGCTGAATCTCTGGTGTTATTCTCGATATCAATTGAGGGAGAATTACTCAGTTTTTCCCGGCTCCACAGAAGGTTTGATTTTCGAATTTAGCGCTCTCGCGTTACGGAATTGGAATTTTATTCGGCTGTAATGGTGGTCTATATTTAGTGAATTGAGCGAAGAATAGGCTTGTGTGGTGGTTTGCTGTATTTTTGGGAATCCATGAAGTAGGATAATGTCTTTTTCACAGTCAGAACTATTCTCTTAAACTTTAGTTTTTTTTAAAGCCACATTAAGCATCCTCATATACATAATAGCGAATAATCGAGTAATGCTGCTGACGTCACCAACAATGGAACTCGGGCCACGCCATGATAATTTGATAATACTTTTTGGTAGCATGCGGGAAAATGTCTTATTTTGACAAGACTGAACTTGATCCGGTCACTTAATTGTTTTAGGGTCAAGCCACTGGAGTTTGGGTTAAAATTTCAACTACCAAAATATCACCAAACAGGCAAATGCTTCGTTCAAATGTAGAAGCAATTTTCTCTCGTCATACCTTGACAGGCGATTATCTAGTTACTTAAATAAATTTTTATCCGGAGCAACTTTGCCAAGTGGAACATCTTTTCTGGTTTTCGCGAACAATCATGCTTTACGCTTTATGCTGTAAAAAATTTTGTGCAACCATACTCCATAAAATCGGTGGCTCTGGAGTAAATTCTTCGATATAACCGGTGTAAAGTCACACCATGGTAATGTAACTATAGCGTAACGTCTCACTAATTTCTGCGTAAGGTTACACCAGAATTTTCTGTATTCTAGAGGGGTAATTGCTTGAAAGGTTACGCGTCGGCAAAATTAAGCTTTCATCTGACTTGCTTGGTTGGTTGGTTCATTCGATTGTTTTTTTTTTTTGGCTCAAGAGCTTTAGTAGACTAAGCTGCGCTACTGACTTTCTTGAACGGGCGGGTACTCATTTTTAATTGAAAGTAGGCTTATACGTTAAGTTAACTATCCGATGGTTTAAATTACCCATATATACATATTAAATAATCAAGAAATAATTTCTTTCTATATGTTTCAAATTGAAAGTGCAGCGTTTTAAATTAAAAGTACAAAAATAAATTAGTCGGTTACAATACTTGAAATTTCGTTTTACAGTATTTAAAAAATCATGTTAGAAACACCTTGTTTTTCGACTTCTTTACAGCTTTTACTTTCAATCATTCGTTTTCAATATTTATCAAGTTCATGCTTTTTCGCCACCACTATGCACCAATTATTATTTTTATTTTAATATACATACAAGACATTTTTATAGTAATGCAAGAGGAAATAACACCCAGGACAACCAAGGGGGTTTTCGAACACCCAACGCGAGTCTTAGAGACACGTCGCAAAGCAAGAGTTTTACCGCTCGGCCACAAATGCCGGTTTTCGTCTTAGAAATTACTAGATCTTCTTACTTTGAATTCTGGTGACTGCAGGAGGGACATTACACAAACCATAGTGTAAGGTTCCAACAAAAATTTGAGTTTTAAAAACTAAAGCTACACACTCTAGAGATCATGTATCGTTACACCCATTAATGCTGGTAACATTACACAAATTGTTTACAATGTACTTTAAGTTCCAAAGTAATACTGTCCACCTCAGGCAAGTTGAGCTCCGCTGCTCGACCATTAAACGATTCCATTTGTTGAAGTAGGGGTGAAGAAAAACTGCTTAAGAACTTGCAGATTTACTTTGTAGTGATATTGCCCATTTGGCGAACAATGTAATTCAGGTAAGAAGTAGCAAGCGGTGCAGTATTTTATCGTTAATAAAAGGATTCCAATGGTAGCCCAACTCTGCGCCCAACAATTCCTCTTCTTACTGATTGCTGTCCCCCCAAAGATATGAACTTCCTCAAGGCCATAGCTCAACTTCTCGGAGGTGGACTGTATGCAGTAATGTTTTCATTCGCTCAAGGATACTACAACATGTATTAGCTAGTTTTGGGACTTATAGTTTTGCGTAAAATATGATGGTTTTTAAAGAATTGGAAAAAACATCCAACTTGGTAATATTGTGTCCGTTGACGATTTTTCTTTTCTTTTCTTTTTTTTGAAAAAAAAAAAAAAGACCCCTGAGAAGTAACATTAGTGCAAATTGGATGGATAAACTTATATGTAAGGAAATTCAAAATAGTAGTAATAGTTCCGTTACTGTAACATTATATTTTCATAGAGTCTACTTAATGTGTAGTAATTGAAGTAGCATAGTAAATATATGTGCTGTTTTAAAAGCAATAAATATCTTGTTTTAAGATCAAGATTAGACACGTTTTCACCTTAAAGATGACATTTCCTCAATGCGATACTCTGGATCAGAGTGTCAAAGAGACGTTTTGACAGAAATTACTGTGAGATATTATAGTTAATGCGATAGAATTACGAAAATCAATTCGATTAATATTAATAAGTAATATGTTGAATTGCTAATACTAATATTCATGAAAATAAGTGAAACAAGCATTCAAACATATTTTTAAAAGAATATTTTCGCTTACACTTCAGACAACATATATTTTGTGGAATTTTACTAGTAGTGTAAATTTTTAGTCTCCTATAAAGAGAAATTAAGATATTTAATCGGTGAGGTCAGCAATAGCGAGAAAAATGCTTGAAGTCTTATTGTTTTGTAATTATTCCTCATGATTAAGATCTTAGATACATAGATCCATTTAAATTTTTTCCGGCTTTTTTTATGATAGAAGAAAATTTGCCAGCGAAGGACGCGATGTAGGAGAAAGTAGTAAAAGTATTATTGTGTGATGGGGTCGTTAAAAGAAAATTGAAAAAGTTTTTTTTTCTGAAAGAGCATGCCTAAAAACATAAGATCTGACCATTTTTAAAATAATTTGACTAAGTTTAATATTTTTAAAAAATTACTTTAAGGGGTCTAAGGACCTTTAACCTTCAAAATTTTCGCTTATCTGGAAAAAATATATGTTATGCATAATCTAATTCTGAACAATTTTATACCTTATTTATTACCATACGCAAAAACTTTTCAAATTATCTTAAACATGCGTAAACTTTCCCCACAGAGATTTATGTTAACAGCAGCTGTTTAAGCCTCTTTTTCTCAGGTGCCGGTTTCTTCGGTTTTCTCGTTTTGCGTGCATGATATCTCAGAAAGTTTTCTATATATTTCCGTAAAACTTTTCATGCATGTTTGTCTGATATATTTTTATGATCTGAACCTAAATTTTAACTGAAAATAAGTTATTATTTAAAAAAAGTATTTTTGCCCAAAATTTTGGAAATTTTTTATATTTATTTATAAAATTTAAAAAAAATAAATATGTTAAAAAAAATTAACTAATTTAGGTTCAGGTCATAAACATAGATCAGATAAACATACATTTAAAGTTTTACGGAAGTATATAAGAAACTTTGTGAGATATCATGCGCACAAAACGAGAAAACCGAAGAAACCGGCACCTGAGAAAAAGACGCTTAAGCATAGCTGCAGTTAACATAAATCTCTATGGAGAGAGGTTACGCATTTTTACGATAACTTGAAAAGTTTTTTGCGTATGGTTATAAATAAGGTATCAAATTGTTCAGAATTAAAATATGCATAACATATATTTTTTCTGGAAAGTCAAAAATTTTGAAGGTTAAGGTTCCTTAGACCCCTTAATCGCTGCTCTTCCATTGTTTACGCTTCTACCGATGACATCACAAATGATAAAATGCCATTCACAGATTACAGCATTTGACTCGCATCTTTACTCACGTGCACTGGCAACGATATGTTTGATAGCAAGCGAAGAGCGCAATATTTAACTCGCTTCTGGACTATCATAACGTGGAAGCGCGGAAAACAGATGCGCCAAAGTAAATCATTCGTGACGTCATAAAGACCACGCCTTGTTTGAAAAATCGGACATTTAAAAAAATTAATTAAATAAAAAACTGTTGGGTAAATTAAAAAAATTTCTGGGTCTATTTTATTTATTTATTTATTTTTATTTATTTATTTCTTTATTTTTTTTTACTTATTTCATCAATTTTAGTGACTTAAGGTAGTACTTCTGACTGAAGGAAACATCCCTATTATTCCATACGGTTAAAGTTCTTTTATGCGTCAGCGCTTTCGTACATTATTTACATCGTCTTGCCTGAGGGATTTTTAGGATTCTCTTGCTAATAGCAAGCGAAATTGGAGAGAGAAGCGGCAGTGAGGAAAACGTTAGAAGTAATGTTTTGTAACTGTACCGTATGCTTAAGGTATTTTGTACGTTGTATAGGTTTGGTACATTATTTACACGTCGCTTGCGTGATTTTTAGGCTTATCTTATTTATTAGGAGAAAAAACCTAATTGGTGCGAAAAACGGTGGAGACGAACCCACCGGAACTAATCTTTTATTTATATTTCATACGATTAAGGTATTTTGCACGTTATTTACATCATCTAAAACACTTTTTGACTTCTCTTTTTTATGGTAAGAAAAAAATTAATTGGTGAAAGCAGCATTAATGAGGAATGTTCTAGAATTACTATTTTATAATTAGTTCATATGACTTAAGTCTTTTTTCATAGTTTACATCCCATTACTTTAACCAGAGATTTCCAAGCTTTTCCGAGTTTTGGATCCGTTTGAAGACATGGAAATTTCTCACCTCACCTTAATTTACCTCTATTCTTTCCATATATATGGATGCCATGAACTCTTCGTAACTCCCCTCGCCTCTTCTTTCGACTTTATGTTTGGGAATCCTTAACTTAAACCGTTTTCAGCATTTATTATTTATTGCGAAAAAAAATTTAACCAATGGGTTAACGATATTGAAAAAAAAATGTTACATACATAATTTCGCAATGAGTTTGTTTCCCTCAGTCAAAGTACCTCTTTTAGTCACTGAAGTTGATAGAATGAGTAAAAAAAAATATGGACACAGAAAATACTTTCATTTTCCCCAAACATTTAATTTTTAGTTAATTTTCTAAAGTATCCGATTTTTCAAACAAGGCGTGGTCTTTATGACGTCACAAGTGATGTGCTTTTGTACGCAGTTCACTGGCGTACTGAATGCTTACGCTTGCTGTCTACCCCATTTCCAGGTTATGATAATTCAGAAGCGAAATAAATACTGCGTTCTACGCTTGCTATCCACCATATCGTTGTCACTACATATGAGTAAAGAAGCATATTAAACATTTCGCTCTGTGCTAATGGTATCAGTTAGAGCGGTTGTATCAATAAGCCGGCGCATCAGCTTCAATTTAGCCATCTTGGAGCGAATTTTTCATTGTTGCGCTGCTAAGGTTACAACAGCAAAATTTAGGGTTTCCCCAAATTTGCCTAAAATAATATTTTATTTAATAAACAATTCATATGCTGCTAATAATCGCTCACCAAACGCGATAATTCACCAGAAAAGACGACCACTCAAACACGCGCTCCGATTAAAAATGGCTAATCTTCAGCTGATTCGCCGACTTTATATATATATATATATATATATATATATATATATATATATATATATACACTACTGGCCATTAAAATTGCTACACCAGGGAAAAATGCAGATAGCAAAGTAATATTTATTGGACACATTTATAATGTTGGAAATAACAAATGATTAAATTTTCAAGAAATTTGGGTGAATAGATCCTGAGAAATTAGTACCTAGAACTACTACCTCTGTCAGCAATAACAGTGCTTATACGCCTGGGCATTGAGTCATACAGAGAGTGGATGGCATGTACAGGTACAGACACCCATGAAGCTTCAACACGATGCCACAATTCATCGACCGTAGTGGCTGGCGTTTGCTGACGAGCTAGTTGTTCAGCAACCATTGACCAGACGTTTTCTATTGGTGAAAGATCTGGAGAACGTGCAGGCCAGGGCATCAGTCGAATATTTTCCGCATCAAGGAAAGCCTGCACAATACCAGCCACATGCGATCGTGCATTATCCTGCTGAAACGTAGAGTTTCGTAGGGGTCGAATAAAGGGTAGTGCCACGGGTCGTAACGCATCGGAAATGTAACGCTAACTGCTCATAGTGCCGTCAATGCGAACAAGAGGTGACCGAGATGTGTATCCAATGGCACCCCACACTATCACGCCAGGGGCCATCAGTATGACAATGCCGAATGCACGCTGCCAGAGTGCGTTCACCACGATACCGCCAAACACGGATGCGACCATCATGATGTTGTAAGCAGAATCTGGATTCATCAGAAAAAATGACGTCTCGCCATTGGTACACCCAGGTTCGTCGCTGATCACACCATTAAAGGCGCTTCTGTCTGTGATGCAGTGTCAATGGTAGTCGCAGCCATGGTCTCAGAGCTGACTGTCCATGCTGCTGTAAACGTCGCCGAACTGTTCGTGCAGACACTTGTTGTCTTGCAAATGGCCCCATTTCTTGACTCAAGGCTCGTGACGTGGCTGTACGATTCACTATGGCTATGCGGATAACATGCCTGTCCTCTCAGCTGCTAGTGATTACTGGCCGTTGAAAACCAGCACGGCGATCTGTATTACCATCCTGAACCCATTGATTCCATATTCTGCGAACTGTCATTGGATCTCGACCGACGCGAGCAGCTATACTGCGGTAGGATAAACCGCAATCCCGATAGGCAACTATTCGACCTCTATCAAAGACAGAAACGAGCTAGTACACATTTCTTCTTCTTACACGAGGCATCACAACAATTTTCCAACACGCAACAACGTTCAAATTGAATTTGCACGTGAGAAATTGACTGTACAATTTCCTCATTTAAACACTTTGTAGGTGTCGCTGCCGGCGCCTACGTTGTCTGAATGCGCTGAAAAGCTAATCATTTGCATATAACATCATCTTCTTCCTGTCGTTAAAATTTCATGTCTGTACCATGTCACTTTCTTGGTGTAGCAATTTTAATGGCCAGTAGTGTATATATATATATATATATATATATATATATATATACACTACTAGGCCCTATATATATATATATATATATATATATATATATATATATATATATATATATATATATATATATATATATATATATATATATATATAGGGCCCTTAGCATCAGTGAATGGCATTTCAGCATTTCATCACTTGTGATATGTGCCGAAGCATAAAAAAATGAAATTGAATCTGCGCACCGATTAACTATTAAAAAATACTAAACTTTGTCAATTATTTAAAAAATGGTCAAATGGTTTTTAAGCATGCTCTTTCAGAAAGAAAAAAAAAAAACTTTTAAAATTTTGGAAACGATCCAAGTATTCCATCTAGTTAAGATCACTTATGCATTGCATTGTTTGAGCTAATTTCAGGATTTTTTGTATTCAATGCGCAAGTTCAGTGTAGCTAGCTAAAGATCTCTACGAAGTTGCTCTACAGCGTAAAACATCCCAAAACAAAATTCGTCTAAAGTAGTATAACCCATTGAAACTCTTGAGCTATTTAACACAAAGCAAACGATCCATTAAGCAAACAATCTAAAATCTTCACAACTTGAGCTTTAGTGGTAATATTTCCTGTTGCGGAGTTCTCAGAACTGCCGAAAAGACATCTTAACGCTACCTTAAACAAGAAGTTATTTTAATCACCGACTTAAATGATATTCAAGAGGGCTTTCGTTAACAACACACATTTCTGTTCTTCTATACAGTCCTACACAACCTATTTATTCAAAACTGGGAAATTATGGAACTGTAACTTTGCACAGACAAAACATCATTAGGCAGAATTGTTGAACTCGTATCAAGAGTTACAGTGCGTAGCCATATATCATTCTTGTCAGTACTGATGTAATTATCCGTCACAATGAGCAGGTGTTCCTTTTCTTTTATCTTCCGTAGTGCAACAAAAGTGGGAAAATTAATGGATTCTGGTGTGCTAGTTGACATAAATGAGCAACAATAACTGATAGAAAGGATTTTTGAATTTCATATCTTGGATTTCTGTAACTTGTATGATATTTTTTAACATCGGTTATCAATAACAGCATTTTGATACATCATTGAATAACATTTAAACGCATCATGTTGCCATTTGGGGTAACCTACAAAATGTATTCTTGTAAAATACTATAAGAACAAATTGAAACTCTGTAGTTGCCAATAAATAAGAGAATACTCCCTCAAAATGCTATTAAATCGATTTTAACCTTGTAAATGCATCAATATGATTTTTAAAAACTTTCTTTCTTTCTTTTTTTTTTTTTTTTTTTTTTTTTTTTTTTTTTTTTTGGCATTTGCAAATGTATGACTTTTTATTTTTAGTTTAGTGCACTTGAAAATGTCTACCCTTTTAATTCTATGACAAATAAATTTTCATAGGTATCATTGATTAGTATCATGTGTGATATTAAATTTTAAGTTTTATTATAAGAATAAAATATTTGTTGAATTTATTTGAAAAAAAAGAACTGAAACTTACTTTTGAATATTGACTTATTTTGATTGATATTTTTATATTTTTAAAGAAGCATGTCTTGTATAAAACTAAGAACAACGAAAAAAAAAAAAAACTGCGTAGATTTCATTCTAGCTCCAAGATTACAGCATTTTTTGCTAGAAGTTTTTTTGTACATATATATATAAAGTTCTGTCTGCTGGTTAGATCCTCTAGACCATTTATTTGGAGCAGCTGATTTAAACTAGCAAGCACCAAAAATTTCGAAAGAAAATGTACATTTCTTACACTAAATGGTTTAAAAAATGGGCATATTAACCGAAACTTTTATTCGCTTCTTTGAGAAAGTTGAATTTTTTAAAGATGTGATGTACGACTTTGACAAATGTAAAAGTGGAATGTTTTTTTTTTCGATATTTATTTTTCTATGCCTATCCATGTAAAGAATAATTATGTAAAAATAATTATTCTTTAATAAATTTCTTTATCGGGTAGACCGACCAGTGAGTGAACACCACCCAGTGAATGAACAGCGCGTCATTTTTTTTTTTTTTTAATAAGCTTCCAAAAAAATTTTCTGAATAAATTCACTACAAAAGCGTTCTTTGTTGATATTCTAAGCTATCTGACACCTGATTGGTTACTTTGGATACGTATTTTTTTCCTGGAAAAAAATTGAAATTTTTACTGCCGTGAATCGTTCTTTCTTTCAAAATAATAAGGCTTGTTTCGTGCTAGCAATTATTTTGATACATATTGTTTTGATCGATAAATTTTATTTTTTAACTCTACGAAAGAAAAATTAAGTATGCATATTTAGGCTATGGATTTAAATTGTTTCAGTCAATGCAGAATGCGTAGATTTTCAGATAGAGGGGTGTTCAGTCACTGGGTACGAAAAATTGCGAAAACCCAGTGAATGAACAATGGCAAAATTTCTTTTGATTTAAAAAGAAATTTGAAGTTTCTTTGAGATATTTTCATTTTCGTACTTTTTTGTAATGCAGATAGTTTTATATGCTATTTATTTATGTATTTCATTATATATTTTATAATTTCTTTATTTTTATCTTTGTAAACAATGTACTTTTTACTGAGTTTTATCTTTTATCTATTTATATCTCTATCTGTATATTAACCTACCTACCTACATCTATCTTTCTATATCTTTATCTCTCTTGATAGATATACAGGTAGATAGAGAAATAGAAATATATATACGAAGAGAGAGAATATTTAGGATGTATGTATGTATGTCTGTATATAGATATATGGATAAATAGATAGTGGAAGATATAGAGATAGATATGTAAAAAATAGGAGGTAAATAGATATATAGATAGATAAATATAGAGGTAGAATAGGTAGATAGATCGATAGATTTATTGATAGATAAATAGATAGGTAGTGGTTAATAGATAGATAGGTAGATAGAGAGACTAATATAGAGATAGATAGCCAGGTATAGGGACTAATACAGAGATAGAGAGTAGGTAGATATATAGACAGGTAGATAGACCGATAGATATAGATTGGTAGATATACTGATAAGGAGATAGATAGGTAGACAGATAGACAGGTAAAAAAGCAGGTAGATAGGTAGGTAGGCAGAGAGATAGATAAGTAGATAGATAGATAGATAAGTAGATATATAGATAAGTAGATAAATAAGTATATAGATCAATAGATAAGTATATAGATAGATAGATAAATCGATAGATAAGTATATAGGTAGATAGATAATTAGATAGATAAGTATATAGATAAATAAATAAATATATAGATAAGTAGATAGATCGATAGATAAGTATATAGATAGAAAGATAAATAGATAAGTAGAGAGATAGATAACTAGATAGATATATGGATAGATAGATAGAAAAATATATAAATAGCTAGATACAGATAAGTAGATAGATAGAAAAATAGATGAGTACATTGATAAATAGGTAAATAGACATAGAGATAGACCGATAGATGTGTAGATAGCTATATAGATAGATATAGATCGTTATATAAATAGATAGATAAATAGATATAGATAGTTATATAGATAGATACATAGATAGATCTCAAAGAAACTTAGTTTCTTTTTGAATCAAAATTTATCATGTTCATTCACTGGACCAATTTGTGTTCATTTACTGGTTCGAGGTGTTCATTCACTGAGTCGTTGTGCCATTTTTTCTGTAAACACCTAAAAAAATTCGGAACCGGTACCATTTAAGTTCCCGCGATTTTTTAGAGATATTTACATAGATCAATTAAAATGTTTTAACTATCACGATCTGTATAGTATAGAATTTAAAATTACTAGGATTTTTAAAAAATGAAATTGTGCTTAACTGTTCATTCACTGGTCGGTCTACCCTCTGTCAATCATTAGAATCACTTCGAATGAGGATAATTGAAAACATGTGTTGTTTATTCAAATGACCGAAAAACTTTCTCGCATAACAGAGAGGAAAAAAAGGAGAAGTTTCTTTCATTGATAGCTGTTTCCCCTTTCATAACAGATAAAATGTCGACGGAAGTTTTTTTTTTTCAATTGACAACTCGTCAAATGCTAACGGTTTGCTGTTAAATACAATGAGCATATTTTCTGTAAAATTAACGGCAAAAACTATTCTCTAAACTCGTCAAAAGTTAATGATTTGCTGTAAAATACATTCAGCAAATTTTCTGTAGAGTTAACGGCAAAAACTATTGTAATCTGCGAAATTACTGTTAAAACTAAAAACTAAAATTGCTGTAAATAGTGCTAAAAGCACATTTTACCAGGAGTTCTTGCCGTGAAATTAGGGAATTTTTTTAATTGTGTACTCTACTTTTCTAATTGGTAATATACGGTTCATAATTAAAATTTATAAGGCTTGAATAATATCATGAAAACAAAAATCTCTATTATTTATTCATTCCGTTTTATCTTTCAAGAGTTAAGTACAGGATATTTCAATGCGATGTTTAATATATGATTTAAACAAAGTAGATAGCACATCAAGAAACTCTAGAAATTTTTATGCATGTATAGTTTCCTTGTTCCATAAGGCAAAGCATGTTTCATCTATTTGGTTTAAGAAAGATTTTAAAAAAGATAAGAAAGTTAAGAAAAAGACCAAAATTCCCTAAGTCATGTTTTCATTAAATTTATTATTTTGTTTTCTGTCCTCGGTAACCTCCGGAAGTAATTACAGTACCACTTTAGTACATATCTCGTTATTATATATGCATCAACCTTAAGCTAAGGAAATATATTTTCTCTAGTCTATGAGAGGCGAAATATCTTTCCTAAGGCAGGAAAAGAGTATTTTCTTTCGAAAAATGACTAGCAAAATCTCGCTAAACTGTCGCTTTAATTTTTTTCCAAGAGAAAATATTTCAATGAAAAATAACGAAACCGTAATATAGCTCTTAGACTTTATCTATAACGTAGGGTATAAAGTTCTTACGGCCACTGATTTTCGGTGGAGAATGTTTTTTCAGCAAAATGTAAGCCAAGCTTGAAAAATATATTACGTGGAATTTTGAGGATGATGTTTTTATTTCAGCCACTCGACTGCCAACGTCTATGAAAAAGTAGGCTGCTTTTTTGAAACTTAACACCCCGTTATGTATGCGTCTTAAATACCCAGAAACGTACGTCATACCCCCCCCCGCTACTTATATATTTATACTTAAAACAGTTTAAATTTGAGCTGTAACTTTACAAAAAAGTTAAGCTAAACATATATCTCATAAGTATAACATAAGCTCCTCAAGTGTACTTTGTGTGTGTGTGTATATATATATATATACATACCGATCGCAATTTGGAACATTTTTTTAATTCTTTTTTTAACTAAATTTTGTATAAAAATATATAGTTAAACCCCGAATTTACGTTTCTTTGCATTTGACGTTTTTTTCGTCAGTTCCCAGTTTTTTCGTATATTATAATGTTAATTTATTCCGGCTGGTAAGTTTGGAATTTATGAATTTCCTGCATCTTACGTTTTCTCTAGGATGTAATAAAAATACCTTTTAAAATAAGCAAGATGTCTCCTTTTGTGCTTTTTAAAGGCCAATCCACGCTGTTGAAAGTAAATCTATGAAAACAGAAATGTTGTTGCTCTGTCCGGTTAGATTACGGGCTTATATTACGATCTCCACTGTTACGGAATATTTTCATCCTTAAACGCCAACTAAGCAGCAACAACAACTTTAACAAATATGTTGAAATGATCTGAAATGGTATGAATAACAAAGTTCTTTTCGTAAAATATAAATATGTCTTTCGAAAAGGGTCATCTTTACAACCTTTAGCTTTAGGTATTTTATTTTTGTTTTTGTGTATTTACCGTATTTTACCTTATCCCGCATTTTACGTTTTTTTAACTTGTCCCTTCAGAAACGTAAAGTCGGGGTTCCGCTGTATTTTGATACCACTGAGACAAATAAAAAAATAAAAAATTTTTTTTTTTTGCTTTATTTCGCCTAGTTTAGACGTTAGTAATGCGCGGAAAGCTGAGAGTTTTAGAACCGATTACTCAGTTTTTGAAGTGTTCACCTTAAACTGTAAATCATTTTCACTACACATCAGAGTGCTAGAAAAATCTAAATCTTCATAAATTTATCACTTAAGCGGAAAACAATCTCCCTATTCACATAGTTTTTAAAAACTTCAACACGACATAATTAAAAGCCTTTTACCACGTAAAAATCTCATTTTGTGGCAATTAAACACAGCTGCTTCATAGCTAAACTATGCCTTACGCAATAAAAATGTTCTTAAGAGAACATTATCCCTTGTGTACGCCTTCTCCTTTTCATCCTCATATCTTTTGATTGTAGGCCCCAATTACAGTGCAGAACTCTCGTTACGTTTTATCACCTGCCCAGACAAAACTCTCCAAAAAACATCAACATTGAACTGTAAAAATAAAATGCTTTCCCGTTCTCTAATAGAAAAGGTTTTTATTTATTCCCTAAGGCTACGAGGGACTAATTTTCGTCCAGAAAATAATCTCGCAAAAGACGAGCAAAAATTCCCCTCTTAAATGCTTTTTAACCGAAGAAAGTGTGTTCTTTTCTTACAAAAAGTTGCAATAGAGTAAATTACAGAAGCAATTTGTATAGGTAGAGGAGACTGAGGGCTTACTATATGTAAACATATAAGACATTTTATGTATTTTACTATAGGGGGCATGTTATGTATTTTATACTATGAGCAGCTGAATCTCATGCACTTTAAATCTATTTTTACAGACAATAAAAACATGCTTCTATTCTGGGAAAATAAGTCATAAAATCATAGCTGTTTTAGTTCAACAAGAATTTAACGCATTTTGATAATATATTATTTGTCCCACTGGACCCTAATACTTTGGTCGAATAGGACTTTCAAAGGATCTAATGGAACAAATTAATTAAATTATTTGCTAAGAAATCAATGACATTTATTGCTTCAAAGAAAAAAGTAATTACAAAAATGACTATTTTACATTATATTCTAAAATATGCTCCAAAACAGTAATGCAAAAATAATTATTACATACAAGCAAAAAACCCGACTGCATAAAAACCAAAAAAAAAAAAAAAAAAAACTAAAAAGAAAAAATTAAAGCCCAGTAGTTCAGAATGTTATTAACAACTACTGAATAACTACACCGTTGAAATAGTTTTATAATCGATATATACATAAGACAAATCATAGATTCAAAAGCATAATAGAAGGATCAACAGTCGGGGCCCATTCAAATTTTGCAAAGTTCCTTGATTGGTCAAAAAGGAATGGAGACTCATTCCTTTTACATAAACTCACATTACCCAATTTTGCGTTGCGCACGCGCAGTCGGGTAAAAAACACCTCGCAGTGTGACATATCCAGTGTTACATGGTGTTAGCAAAGTTTATGGTGTCACAACAGAACTTTTTCGTTCCGTTGCTTTCGTTGCATGTTACACCGAAAGAAAAGTCCGAAACGTTGCAGATTACTTTCGGACGATGTTCCGGGATTTCACAGGTTTTTATAAATTTTCTGTTAAAATCAAGTATTTTTGGAAAAAGGTCCTGAATTAAATGGTATGAGTATAGACTTCTCACTGCTGTGAAAAATATTTTTAGCTACGAGTTTAAATATTAGCTGAGTTCATGTAAATGATGTACCAACGTTTTGATGCACAAAAATTGCAAAAAATAAATAAATAAATAAATAAAAATAAATCAAAACGTTGTTACATCATTCAATTTTCACACACACAAGCACGAAGTTATTTACAACCAATTAACTGAGTTAATTTATTAAGTATAACGCTTTCACTTCGAGCACGACTCGTCTAGATTGACTAAACTGCAAACGAGAGCGAAATGAAAGTATCTAGATTCCGTGGTTTTGCAAAAGTTGCTGACAGCTATGATGATTGGTATTTACTTGCAATTCTGTCTTAGCTTTGACCATGGTTGCAATAACGCTTTGAGAGGTTTTCTGGGGAGTCAGAAAAGCGCCAAGCTATAATTTTAAACCTACCGTAGTTTTTTTTTTCTGCAGGTTCCTGATTTGTCTTTGAGACATGATTGATTTTTTACAGGAAGATTTCTGAGCTATTCAGAAACATTCTATCCATTTTAGGAAGATTACTGACTTTCAGCGGAAAACGATCCTGATTTTTTGCAAGGTATGTTACTAGCAAAAATTGCGAATATTAGCGACCCCCTTTCTTCCAGGAATGTTTATGGATTGTTTTTAGTGTACAAATTCACTCTCATTGAACCAAATGAGGCATAAATTCAAACATTACCTTGCAGAAACAAACAATTAAGTCCTAAATTCAAGGAAAGGCGTAATTTTCTCTGACATCACAGAGTGAGTATCTTCTAATTTCAAAAATCTCATAATGAAGGAATGCAAAATTTGGAATCATATCCAGCAATGACAATCGAATTAAAGTCACCAAAAGAATGAACATTAAAAACATTTCTTTCTGATTTATATTGCATTTTTACCATTATTAGTTCTTTTATAAACTTTGATCTGCTTGGGAAAAATTCAGTATTTTAACATTTATCATTTACTAACAAATTTTACATAAAACCCACTCGTGTTAACTCCATTTTATATTTTAAAATGCATTTTCATTATTTGTCTTTATGAATTCTTTTTGGCATTTCTAAATTGAATGCACTTAACACTTCAAACAAAATTTGATGACTTGCTGAAAATATTCTGCAAGTTTCAATGAATAAAAGCTCGAACTGAAGTACTTGAAGCGGGGAAATTAGGAAGCGTCATTAAGTTAATGGTTTATCAATATATTCTAAAGCAACATTAAATGTAACTATTTTATGTGTTGAAAGGGCGAAAGCATTATAATAAACTGCGTAAAGCAAAATTAACTTTGTAATACAACGTTAGTTTTCAAGTGTTGCAAGGAAATTTGGTTAAATAGCACTGTTTAAAAAAGTTTGTGCAACGGAGGTTTTTTGTTATTATTACTATATTCAAACTAAATTAAAGGTGTTATTATTTAACTTAACCACATAAATTGATATCCGCGTCTCAGAATATTTAAATATACTAGAGTGTTTTAATTAATTTTCACAAGCAAATATATACGCGGGCATTTAAGATCTCTATCATTTTTGCATGCACCAATAGTATCATTATTTTCTTTCCTCAATTTAATCATAAATGAAACTTGTCCAAAATTAACATTGTTTTGGTAATGATTCTACGCTTCGTAGATCAATACCATTGCTTTCAAATGGAGGAAACATTCCGTTTATTCTCACTCATTAATAGATTCATGTTAATGTTTTAAGCGACGTGAGCTAAATAGTTCGTTTCAGTTATATAGTGAAAATTTCAAAAATTTCGTTTTAACTCGGCATGAAGTTAAATGTTGTGCTCTACGGTTCGCTTTAAAAGGTACAGAAGCAAGAGCAAATCGTAAAACTTCACGACTCATTTACTCAATTTTGTAAAGAAGTTTCATGAGATGACACATGTCCTCCCATTCTTGCATTCGGCGAGCATATCCATTCCACATCAAGATTATTCGATATCGTTTCGTATTAATCAGTAGTAATCGTCAATTGGCCACAATCGGCGGGGATTTTTTTTTTAAATGTTTTTTTACAATTTTCAAATCCATATATACGCAGCCATTTTCATAGTAAAGTATTTCTGTCGTAGTCAGCGTCAAAAAGAACGACGAGAATTTGCTTATCTTTCTAAGTTTTTGCATCTATTTTCAACTATTCAGGTTAAAATCTTCATTTTTATTTTGTTATGCTTAAAAATACGTCTTGCTGCAGCTTTAAAGGACGTATAACCCCCGCTGAATGTACATACCTTTAATTCTTTGGTAAAATAATGAATTCTTAATAAAGTATAGTAATTTGTGTGGAAGAAACTAAAAACTTACGTATCATGACGAATAATATCAGTTCAACTTTTTAAGGCACTCTGATGTTTATTTTGATTGCTTCATAATTCTGAATTTTGTAGAAATCATGAAGCAAATAAAGATCGAACGACAGTTGCTCCCCTAAACACGACTCACTATTTTAGAACGGTTTTCTCATGCTCGAGTTTCTACAGTAGCGATTCGAATTGTACGAGGAAAATGCTTAAACAAACGTTTGATGATTCTACCATACTGAATCTTCCAGAATGGAAAACAAATGCAATCGTACTACAAACGTGAACCATTGTAAACACTTCATAATAAGCACGACAGTAATTGCTTCGCCATTTGAGATTGATGTGTCTCTCCCACAACAAATACCATTAAGCTCTACAGCCATCAACAGCTCTGTCAAGGAACTATATGTCATGGTTGCCGTCCTGGTGTAATTATCCAGTGTGATGATCAGTCGTTCCCGTTCCTTTATCTCCTGCGGCAAGGAAATGGCAACGAATACAATGACATTCCACCGTCTAATCATCGGCAGACAGAAGCATTCCATGACATTCACGATTAAGGAGGGCTTGTGCCTTGTCAGGGTCTCTAGCATCCAAGAATGGAATACCAATTCTCATGTAAAGAAGCCATTTCGGTGGATATTTCCTCGGTAAATGGCTTCATATAGCTTGTCATTTCCTCTCGATTGTTTTGGCATGAACGCTTCTTAATTAAGGTATTTCTACTGGGGATTTAAAGGGACTAAATATTTCAATAAATTTAATAGCTCTTGAGCAATTGCATGCTGTTGATTCTAAGTATGAGACCCGAAATCTTTATTTCATTTTTCAAACCCACAGAATATATTCATCAAATAATTTCTTTTGCGTAAAGTGTCATCATAAAGTAATCCTTAACACATACACACAAACAAAAGAAAAAAATGTAAACCTATAAACCGATTAAAAATTCTCCAGAATGCTACAATAATGATAATGAACTGTTGAATGAAAAAGGATAAAAGCCTGTGAAATCCATGAACTTTGCCCCAAACTAATCTGACTTTTCGCAGTTTTCTCACAGTCATGTGTGGGTTCATGCTCTTGAGTGTCTTTTAAGCGCTTGTGCTCTCTTAAACATCTCCATGACTGAATTTTCTTTCCCAGAATATAAGAGCGTGGGGCCTCTGTAGTAGAAGCTTCGTCTTCTAAGCCGGAGGTCGTGAGTTCGTTTCCCACCGGTGCCCTGGGTGTTATTTCCTTCTCTTGTGTTGTAAATCTTTCCTGCGCGTGTCCGGAGGCAAGGCGCTTGGCACGCAGTGCTCTATGTAAGTGAAGCTGTTTAGCTTCTAAATAAATATATGGGCATATTATTGCCATTTTTTAAATGTTCAATCGGACAAGAGTCTAAACGTGTTACCATTCAAACTTAAACTTATATGCAAATGACACCAAGTGGGATCTTTAGCTGACCCCCGCCCCCTCCAGATCAAAGTAATGGTCACGTCATAAAAAAAAAATCCCACGCTGTGGCTCTAATAAGTTGATGCTTGACCTTGACAATGTTTCTTTTCTTGGGAGAGTTGAGCAAAAAATTTGACTTTTTACTTGCGCAAATTTGAGTCGGTACACTCTCACAAAACTAGTACAAAGGTAACCCAACTCAGATTAGTGCCAGTCACCTTTTTCTTTTACTCCAATAAGAAGTTGATACTGTCAATGTCAAGCCTCTATTTTTCAGAACCACACTACATCGTTGCGCATCAGTTAGACCTCATATATGTGTGCCATACTCTGAGAAATTGGTTTTTGCGTTTGACAGTTTAAAAAAGAAAAGGAACGTTTTTTAAAATAATTTATCAGACACATTTCAACTATTAATTTTTGAAGTTTCGAGTTTTAAAACTTAAATTAAAGTTGAGAGCAAAATACTTAAACATGTTTGATAAAAATATTATCTTCAATAGATCTTTTAATCTGCCTATGAACCTGAATTGGAAAATGTATTTTGCAGATTATATTTCTTTTTGCAAAAGCAACGGAGAAACGATTTATTTTTCGTTCTTGATTAGCTTATTTCTATCATACGTAAGAATAAAAATATATGCGAAAATTTCTTTGCTATAGAAAGCTTTTACTGTAAATATATTCCTTTTATACGTCCACCATTTCATTATACTATAAATTCTCCATCTAGCTAAATGAATAGGTTGGCATGTCAAATATATTTTCCCCAGACACAATTCCGTACCATGATTGTCCGAAAGCTTCGGTCCATTTTTATAATGAAGTTCTACGTTGTTCGGAATGGCTGACGAATTAATATATATATATATATATATATATATTTTATCAGATCAGAACTTTTCAAGAGAAATAGAATGATTGTGCTGCATACAAATTGTGCTTAGTCGAAGATAATGGGAAAATATGGACGTCAAATTACATTTTATGCTAGATTTTAATTGAAATTTTCCATGGAGAAAAATGTTTTTATCATTAAAATGGTATTTATGAAGGTTCAGATCTTAATTTGAGCGTAAAATTTAGTGATAATAAAGATATTGAAGTGGAAAACAGCAGCATTTCTGTGAAAAAAAGGTATTTTTTAACAATAAATAATAGTCACGATTGCACACTCAGCATTTGCAGACAGTTGGTTTTAATTTTTTTTTAAATAGAAAGCATTTTAGGAATTTCGAAATTTTCCTTCAATGTTTTCTAAATCATTAGGGTAATTAAAGTTGTTTTACGCTAAACCGTTCGTTCAATTATAACCAGATGCGCAAGTTCACATTTATTCAAAAACTAGAAAATCGCACATCAAGGTATGACGGTTGAAAGTTGCTTTTACGTTTGGAAGAAGCATTTGCCTCTTTGGTCATATTTTGATAGTTGAAATTTTAACCTTAACTCCAGTGGACTAACCTTAAACTCCGGTAGATAGCGTTCATTGTTGACCACGTTTTCGCTTCTTCATTCTCCTAAAATGACAGTCGTACCAGTAAGACATCTAACTCAACAGATCCAGTTCAGCCTTGTCAGAATAAAGCTTTTTCCTGCATGTCAAACATCGCCAAAAAAAAAAAAAAAAAGGGCAAATTATCATACTGTGACGCGAGTTTCATTGTTGGTGAAGTCAGCGTCAGTGAATTTGCAATTATATATATGAGGATACAGACAAAAAAACAAACAAAAAAGCAAATGCCCCGAATTTGCGCCAACTTTGAATAGCTACTACTTACATTAGCTACTTTCAAAAGTCAGCTAGACTAGGAATGAAAAAAAATCCTTTTTATACCCCTATTGTATAATATTATTGTGTTTAGCTGTTCGCTCACATATATCATAAAATTTCATCCGTATTTTAAACTTCGTCTAATACAAAACTCTTTTTTTACTTAATTTAATTTTTAAATGAAAGAAAATTTTAACATTGTTACTCTTTGTCACGATTGAAGATAAATAATTTAGCACAAAACTATCTCTTGCTCACATCAAGCGCGTTGAAATCATAAAAAATTCAAAAACTTCGTTTAAGGAAAAATAACTGTAGAAAAAATATTGGGTATGAAGAATTTTGCCCGATACACGCTTCCTGAAATACTCTTTTTTTTTTATTTTATTTTCGCAAGGAAAAAACCCTCAAGCGATACTACTGAAAAGCAGACAGCAGTTGTAGACCAGAGTGAAAACTGACAATTTTCTGTTTTTAAATCCCCCCTTCTTGATATTTTTCGAAAGATGGATGAAAAGAATACGACAGCAAAAGAATTTATTGATGTTTTCTTAGATAGAATTAAGTACGAAGGATTTCCTTAAACAATATTATCTTTTATTTAGAAGGAAAGTGTTTCAGTATTTGCTCGAAATTGAAATCGTTTATATTCTCCCCACTTCTAAGAAGTCATTTATTTTAACATTAAAAACGAAATAACATTTTATGGTTAAACGCTGTAATAAGATTCCTTCATTACAAAAATGTATTTGTACAAAAAATAATACTATTAGTGGTAGTAGGTAATGCTATGCTACAGCTTTGAAATTTGGTAAAAAACCACTTCGAATCCCAAATGTTTGCAATTTGGAGCTTTTTTTTTTTTTTTCGGAGCAATCACGATGGCTAATTGTTTTTATTTGACCGTTCTTGATGTCCGGTTCCTTTTTCAACCCGACCGTCCTCTGCAGGCGCGACTCCTCCCGGTAGCCGCTGTTCCTGGTCAGTGGCGTCCATGTCCTACACACACGCACGCTCATACACACACACGCGCCTTTACACACATACACACACGCCAGCGTGCATACACACAGGTCTACGCACACACAAGCCTACACATACACAACTATACACACATAACCGCCCAACAGCAGGGACAGGAACCGTTTCTAGAAAGAAGCGAATGGGATAGTAACCAATGAGTAGGGTCCTGTCGCAACTCGTGATTGCGAAAACATAATTTGAATTCTAAATTTCAAAATTCAAATTAATTTTGAAAATTCGAATTTTTTTTCCTTTTTTTTTTCTTTTTTAAATTTTAAATCTGTGTTTTTGTGATTGCGTTTTTAAGCTAAAATTTCACATCCATTGCCTACTAAAGGGAGAAAATATTTTCCACACTCCTTTGCATTTTGTGTTATTCGAACGAGTTTTTTGTCTGATGCAGATTATGCTTATTCCAATTTTCTCGATAAATTAGAATAGCTGATATAACGGTTTCAAATTTAGCGCATATCCTATACTATACTCAATTCGAGCACGGAGCTAAATATCAAGATGTTAATGGTGACCGCCAACTTCATATCGACTTTTCACGCATACAAAACAGTCGTTTTGCTATGTTGAGGAGCCTCCTAACACTTGCAGCTGTGAAATTTGGTACATGTGGGATCCCCGGGAGAGAGGTGCTCTTCAAACTTTTTTTTAAAATAATTTTTTAGTGCGTATTTTAATCCATTTTTTTTCATTGGTTTTCAATACTGCTCTCAAAAAAGAAGAGCTCTTTACATAAATTCAATTTTTTACGGGAGGGGCGGAGGAGATTTTTATTCTTATCGTAACGCGAAAAAAATTAACGCGAAATTTAAATCAATTATCGATATTGCAACGAAAATAACTTTAGTGATTCAGTGGTTTGAAAATATTAATTGTGTTTAAGAATGAACGAAAGCGTGTAGGAATGAAAAGTATTATTTCATTCGGACTAAATCAAAACTTTAGCAACTAGTATTTAACAAAATCAATGCATGATTCAATTTAATCTAAAGGAGTAATAATTCTATGAACGCTCAAATAATCCTGCCCAACTGCTTTTGTAATTATACGAAATGGATAAATGTGATGGGCACAATTTAATGTTCCTTAACGGTATTCTAATTTTCTAGTGTAATCATGATTTCGCGTTAGTTTACTTATGATGCGAATAAAATCAATTTACTTATGATATAAATAGAATTAAAAGATCGTAAATAATTAAAATTTTCTATTACTATTAATTTTCAATCATAAAGCACAATCCTCTATTAAATGAACTTAATGGTTGTAATTGGAGTTAATACTTGGTAAATCTATATGCACTTTACCATTTAATTACGAATCCAAAGTTTCCGCTGCATGACTTTTTATGACATTAATGCAGCTTTTCCGAAAATGAAAGTTTTTTTTTCAATCAAAATCTTTCTTTATTCCTTACGCGTTACGACATAAAAAATACATCGCTATAGACATGTTAATACTCATCATGCAGCATCTCTGTAGTGAGTTAAGCGCTACAGTGGTAATAAGAATTATAAGGGCAAAAGAAAATTGCACAGGAAAAAAAATGAAATAATTTAGTGAAATTTATATATGTTACGGCCAAATTCCGAAGTTCGGACTGTTCGTGCGAAGGGTAAAAAGGAGTGTGTCAAGGCGGGTCCCTTGTCAGTTTCGACACCCAAACTCGGTTTCTTTGGGGAAAATATCCTGCTAAACCATGGGGCATGTCTGAGCCCCCCTAAAATTTTGCATATGGGTGCTCATGCTATGTGCTCCGCTCCCCAGAAATCTACTGCCCCCCCCAGCTGATTAGCCTGTACATACAGGCCATTCACACCGTTGGTGCGATAAGCCATTTGGAAAATTATGGGAGTATTTTTATTAATTGCAAGCTGTACCCGAATGACGATGCTCTTGCTAATAATTTAAAATAAGGCCCTTGAATAAATGAAAATCATCCCACTCCCCCTCTCTCTGAAGCAAAAAAATTATTTTCTTATGCTAAAATGTTTACACACAATTTTTAAGAAAATCTAAATAAAATAAAATACTGCAACTTAAAATATTTCGCCAAATGAAAGACATAAAATTACATAAACAGTTGCTTCAAAATGTAAAACAATGAAAAAACTCGACTGGTTTTTTTTCTGTATACTCGCCAAATAACCACGCTACCGTGACCTAGCCGCTTAGCGAGTGAAGTGAACTCCGATCGACTAGCGATATGACCATTCTTACGAAAATTATTGAACGATAATTCAACTCTAGCCTTTCCCACAGAAAAAAGAAGGTAATTGAAAACATATTGTATCTAGAACAAAAGGAAAATCTCGTTCCTCCATATCCCCCATACAAAAAAAATAATTTATTTCAAATATGCAACACAATTTACATAAATGATCATTCCGCAATTTCCACAACAGGGGATCATTTGAGAGGAGGGGGATTTTTTACATTTTACTTATTTATTTACAAAAAATATTTATTTAAATTTATTTATTGAATTATTTTTAATTTAAGTTTTTTATTTTATATTATTTTATTCTCTTTATATTTTATTTCATTTATTATTTATTTTGTGTGTGTATGTCATTGGCGTAGCGTAGAAAATACTTGACTTCTGGCGCAGAAAATATTTGACTTCTGCTTACAAAATACTTGACCGGTTCCAGCTGAGGTTAAGCCTAAGGCAGTATTTTTCAACCTTTCAGTGTTTATGACACGAATTTGAAATATGAATTTCTTTACGAAGCAAAATCTAATGGCAAGTAAAGAATTTACTATGTGCCATGGGCGCCCATATAGGGGGTTAAGTGGAGACTCAAGTTCCCCCCTCCGTTAGAAATTAAAATTTTCTTACAACTTGACAACTAGTAGTGTATGTCATTGGCGTATAGCGCAGAACTTTTCTTATAAAATAATATTGAAAATAAATAAATAAAAATATTTAAAAATAAATAAATAAAATAAAATGGAGAGCTAAAATATAAAAAAGAAAGAAAAAAAAGGATGTGAAAATTTTTTGGTGGGGGGGGGGATCGCACCATTGAGTTTGGAGGGTAACCGCACCCCTACTCCTGAAGAAAAAAGTTTTGAATTTAAATCCACATTACAAATAAAGCAAAGCAAAAAGAAATTTAATTGAAATAGGCACAATCAATTTAACCTAAAATAAATAGAGTAAAACGTGCGTAAAAACGTTTGAAAAGAAAGCAAAAATTAGAATAAAATACTGCAACAATAAGAACAACCTTCCCTAATTGTTAAAAAAAAGTAAGGAAAATTTGCTGAATTTTCCAGATAAAATATTTATAAGAGCAGGTGAATACCACTAATAGCGGCATAAAAGAAATGTCCAAATAATGTAACCAACAAATAATTTTTCATTATGTTTGTTTTTATGAGAACTTATTATTGAGGAATTGCAAAAAATTTTCTTATTTTATCTAAGCGATGTTTCGGGGGTCAATGTGAGCTGGGATCTTTAAAATTAGATTTATGGAGCAGAAAAAGACCAAGGATCGTCCTTAACTCAATTTGCATTTGTATTCATATACTTTACCCAATGCATATATTTAAGATATAATGCGCACAGTTGAATGGCACAAATCTAATATTCTTTACGCTATCACGTTGTTACATCATGTACTTTCACGGAATGTTATCTATTATGGCTTTAATATAAGAAAAGAAAAACTCGATCATATTTTTATACATTATGAGTTTGTTTGTAACACAGAGGTATCCCTTATATTTGAACTCGTTTCTGACAGAAGTGTACAAAACTGAACACAGCGGTACTCATTTCAAAACTCTTTATTTTTAACAGGGTGTAAAACCAATCTGCTCTTAATTCTTCTCGTCCGTACTTTGACCGATCGTCCATAGCCACTTCGCGAATCGGCCGGCCAAAGCCGGAAATGAAGAAAAGTTCGGGCTTTGACCAGTAAGTTTTCAGCAATGTTAGTCAGTTCGCGAATTGGCCAGCCAATTCGCGAACTGGCCGATTTCGGGCTTTGGCCGTAACATATACAGAATGCCTTTTAATACTAGAAAACATTGTGGAATTGAGTTCATTTAAAGAACAAAAGTATAAATGCCTTGCCGTGATTTAAAAAAAAAATGTCATTGTTAAAACTGGACAAAATAATCTGGACAATGGGCGTTTTTCCCTGAAAAACCCTAATAATCAGCAATATTCCTCTTTTTTTTAATCACTTTTATCAGTCTTGATGTCATGGAAATCTAAGAACGTTCCTAAAAATTTTTTTATCTTGGATTTTTTTTTAAATGTAGAAAATGAGTTCTTGCTTATTTTGTTACTGATTACCATTTTTTCTTATTTCGGGTACTGCCTAATATAAATAAATACTTCAACACAATTTCACTTTTATAAATTCATAAAGTCATTAAAACTGTAGGCACATGAGTGTAAAAAAGCTTAATCTTCTCTAATTTATAAAACAAACAAAAAACAAATTACTTTTAAATAAAAAAAAAACCGCCTTCAAAAAAGTACCCATGAACTAAAAAGCAAAAAACATCTGATTACACTTAAATTCTATTTCCTACCCAAACATAGAAATGAAATTTATTTTACAATTCAAGTACAAAAATCAACTAAACAAAACACCGAATTATAAAATAAACACTGATTTAAATTACTATACGATGAATTATTTTAAATACCTAACTAATTATATACGATCTCTTAATTTTTAATAACCTTTTGAAGTCGGGGCCTCCTATAAAGAACTACATAACGTAACTGACAACCCACCGAATCCTGAATTAAACACGAATTTAACTATACGCGAAATTAGTCTTTAAAACTTAAACCTACTCAATTACGTTAGATAGTAGTTTATAGGAGGCCCCGACTTCAAAGGTTATTAAAAATTAAGAGATCGTATACAATTAGTTAGGTATTTAAAATAATTCATCGTATAGTAATTTAAATCAGTGTTTATTTTATAATTCAGTGTTTTGTTTAGTTGATTTTTGTACTGGAATTGTAAAATAAATTTCCTTTCTATGTTTGGGTAGGAAGTAGAATGTAAGTGTAATCAGTTATTTTTCGCTTTTTAGTTCCTGGGTATTTTTTGAAGGCGGTTTTCTTTTTCTTTAAAAGTAATTATTTTTTGCTTTTAAGTGGTGTAAAATAACACGGCGAGCGTCTCGGAGACTTCCGACGACTGTGAAGAAAGGCTTTTTCAAATGCGTAACTATGTACAAAAAAAAATTGTCTTCATCATTTGTTCAACTTTATCAAAGTTTGCTTTCCGAAAGCAAATGCACGAGTCACTAAAAAAAACGAAATCGCTTTAAGTTTAAATTTGTAAAATTGTACATTTTAGAATTGTAATATTGAAAATTATAATTTATGTTTCGCAATTAGTGTCATGGAACTCGTGATAAAAGACGCATGTTTCTTCACATGGCCCCACTATAGATGAAGATTCAAAATTCCAATGGAATGAATTTTATGTTTGTTTCAGAGAAGCTTTAATTCAAAATTTTCATTATCATTACTCTTAACAATATATATTTTTAGTACTTTCTTTAACTATAGGTAAAGAAAATATAAACCTTTGTTTTATAGCCTTTGTTTATCAATGGGTTTTATATTTAACAGTTTGTGAGGGAAATAGCATGAAGTGTATTGTTTTACCTTTAACTTTTCCCTAAAGAACAAATAGGGTAAATCAAAGATTTGGAACCTAAGTTAGACCACCCCTCAACAAAACTACCACTAAACAAAAAAAAAAGCATAAAAACCGGTTCACTAAGTGAGACGATATACAAAGTTAATAAAGTACAAATCGATTTGAATGTGAGTATGATATTTGAAGAGTTCCCTCAATTTCATCTAACCTGAACTTGATTAACATTAGACCGCCCAGGAACTATGCTGTTTCAAACAAAAAAAGCCTTTTCCTTATCGGTACAGGCAGGGGCGTGCACCGCAATTTCGGAGCCCAACACAAATGACTCTTCCGGGCCCCTCTCCATATTGTTTACCCCTATATTTCACCGTTAGTTACAAAAATATTTTACCCCCTCCATGCTCGGGCCCGGGCCAACAGGTGTCCCTCCCCCCTCCCTGTGCACGCCCCTGGGTACAGGTGTCTTCGAGTATTTATGGAACATTGTACAAAGGAAAAACAAATCCGACGAGTTCAGAACCTCGTCCTCTTTTTGAAGCCTGCTAATTAATATAACCCTAATTTCAAATTGAACTGGCGGCATCCTGAAATAGTAAATCCATAAAATTGGTCAAGCTTCAGAAATCATACACAGTTATAATGTAGAAAATTAAAGAATATAAATTAAATCGTGAGGGAGGGGTGTTCTGTATTCAATTCCCCCTCAATTGAACCCTAAATATATTTAAAAAATTGGAATATTAAATAAAGAACTTTATATTTTAGTGCCTAAATAAAGTTATTTATCTTTACTAATAATAAAGCTGAATGTCTCTCTGTCCGGAGGATGTCTGGATGTCTGTAGGATGTCTGTAGGATGTCTGTGACGCGCATAGCGCCTAAACCGTTCGGCCGATTTTCATGAAATTTGGCACGAAGTTAGTATGTAGCATGGGGGTGTGCACCTCGAAGCGATTTTTCGAAAATTCGATGTGGTTCTTTTTTTATTCCAATTTTAAGAAAAAAAACTATCATAAATTACGAAATTATCATAACGTGTAACCGTAACATGAGTACAAGCCAATTGACGAGAAAATTCACAATACATTATTTGTAAATACAGGCGAACCAAAAGACCTTTTAATTTTTCTATTACGGGCGAAGCCGTGCGGGTACCACTAGTTAGTAAATAAAATATTAAGGTAATTGATTCAACTATTAAAGTAGCAAAATATATTTAATTTACTGCTTTGCTACGCAGTAATAAATACATTAGTAACACATATAATAAAAAATTACCATGTGGCGCAGCGTTGAGAAAGTTAATCATCCATGTGCCGCGAGAATTAAATATCGTTCAAGAGAAGGCCAAAACCTTAGTTGTGAAAATATACCGATCACAACAACACCACGTGACCATGACCTATGAAATTTAAATTTTCTTGAATTTCTCCGGGACCCCTTCTCAGATCCAGACCAAATAACAGTGGGACCATCTGTTAAGTATACCCTTCCAAACAAAAAAAAAAAATTCAAATCAGTCCAGTAGTGTTGGAATTATTCGAAAACACACATAAAAAGCCGCAATACGAAATCATAACCTCCTTTTTTGAAGTCGGTTAAAAATAAATGATATGTTATCAGTTTCTGCGTTTTTATGTTTGGGGTAAAACTTGATTTCCTGCGACATAGAATTCTGACAGAAAAGTTATTTAATTATGCCCCACGACTTAATGTTAATTCTTTTCCAGCTGTTTAGAAGCGTTATAAAAGAATCAAATCGATATATTTTAAAAATGTCCAGTCACATAATGCTCTTTCAGATAAAATGTGTCCAAAAACAGTGAATCTGGTTTAGTTTTACGAAGAAACTGGTTCGCCTCCTACACAGCAAAATATTAAGATGAGTCTTGTTTTGCAAAAAATTACTTTTTTTTAATTAGTAATATTTTATTGTTAACGTAAAAAAAAATAGCTTTACAGACCACCACGTTCCACCGTAAAAACATCCCCATCTTTTAGCCAGTTCTTTGAAATCACGGCGGAAATAATATGTTAATACCATTTTTAGTTTGATGATAATTGTTACCAGCATACGAATTAATATTGATGTAATAATAACCATCTGGTTGCTGTGCTATGGTGCACTGGATCTTCACTTTTAGCATGACATACCATGCTTTAAGTTCCTTCGGCTGCATTATGCCCGAATTCGAACTTATAGAGCAAAAGCTCCCTTATTAATTGAGTTTCAATGCTCATCTTTAACTCGTTTACTTTGGATACCAGGCGTCAAAACTGACTGGCATTGTGTGATAAGTACGCCTAAATACTGGATTTTTTATTAGTTATCTTCCGCACTCTGTGCACACGTGAACAGTACGTTTCAAAACTTTATATAAGTCAAACAGTAAAAAGCTTTTGAAACTAAAATGATTCTTTAGTGTAAAAAATTAGCTAAACGTTAAAAAAAAAAAAGAGTAAGCTAACGTAATAAATACCTACCATGGTTCTTGAGGTGTCAACAGTTTGTTCTGATCTCCCTAAAGCTTCTACGTTTCATTTAAATCACAAAATATTATGTGCGTGTACTTGTGCAACTTTGCTAAAAACGTCGCACAATAAGTATACTTATGCCTTAAGTATACTTATATACAACTTACAATAAAGCTAAAAGAATTTTTTTTGCTTGCTTTGTAGAATAAATTCGAATATTCCTCGACCTTATTCAGTTAAAGCGACCCAATTTCAACTTGAGCACGGGCACAACTTATTCCATTTTGCCTTCAAAGTATCGCTTGCGAGATAGATGATTCCGATCCCCTTTCAGTTGGAACACAATTTATGATCCCCACCCTTGTCATTTTATGAGATGGGTATTTTCATCTACAATGTTTCTTTTCTGACGCTTCTGAAGAAAGATGATTGATTGTCAACTGGTAAGACTATTGTTTAAGTGCACACATCAAGTTTGCTACTGTAGACCGAAACAAAATGTGATGTTTCCGTGTTAGTTCATAGCATTAGCAATAGTTTTTGTGAAGATAAGTTTTTCATCCACAGGTTCATAAAACAAAAATAAACCTTGATCATAATGATTCGTAAATTTGCCTGAATACAACTGAAGCAATGGGAGTATAGTTCAGAATTTATGTATAGATGACATCTTACATGTCTGCATCTTAAAATTTTCCCATTTTTTCCCCCCAATAAAGAATTAGATTCTGCCTGTTAAGTTGTATTACTGTTTATTGTTTATCTACTCTGCAGAAGTTTGAACGTTAAAGGAAATAAAATAAGGATATGATGTATTTATCTGTTGACAATTATGAAGAAATAATAAAATTAAACGTCAACAGGTCATTTTTTCGGAATCTTGCAGAAGGAAAAACCATGGCTCCAAACCAAACCCAGTGTCGCAACAGCTCATGAGGGGCAAGTCCTACTGTGCCAATTTCAGTTTTCCTGACCAAGAGCCCTGGGGTAGGGTTAGATAGTCAGCCGAACGTGGAACCCTCAGACTTTGGTTCACAGGCACGCTTGGTACTCATTTTACCAACACGCTGAAGTGATAAACGGCTGAATCAGGCTGTGCCTAACCCTCGTCTGCGGCATGAAATCGAGAAAGCGTTACCAGCTAGCAACTTGGACTTAAAGAGTTTATACTAGATCCAAATTCTACCTCTCCCCTCCCGTAAAAAAACAGCAGAAACCACGCCTACTTGTAAGTAAGTACATTTATTTCCTTAAGCCAGTTGAGAAATTGCCACTCTCCCCCCTCCGATCCTCCTAGATGACGGGTTTGCATATAATGTTACTAGCAATCGACCGAAATTTTGTCAGTACAGTTCATAAAATTAAAAAATATCCTGCAGTGCATTCCACTCAAAAACTCATTTAGCTACTAGCTGATGACTGTCACATTCGACAAAATTCTGCTTATAATTTGCTTGCCTGTATTAAAGAAGGTAATTTATGGTTAAAGAAAGGGTCTCTGTGGTAGAAACTTTGTTTTCTGAGCTGGAGATCGTGGGCTCTAATCCCGCCGATTCCTTAGCCGTTATTTCATTTTCTTGTATTGAAAGTCTTTCCTGTGTGTGTACGGAGGTAGGAGACTTTGTGCACAACACTCTGTGCATGTGAAACTGTTTTGCTTCTGCATAAATAAATACGGTTATGGTACATTTTGTGGACAGAAGATCCATACTTCAATCTAGAAGGTTCTGGTAATACTTCAAATTGCAGAACATATACAACGTCTAATGAGTTTAAAAGAAACCCTTGCCTTTACATATGAAGTTCTTACTCTCTAGGAGTTGCTATCTGTCTTAGCAAAAATAAAATCACACAAATATCAGTAGTGCAGACGACTAGGAACCGTTTTTTCAATGCAAAAAATTAATAACTTCCGACTAAGGCTTCTGCCCTTAACTTGGTTAGCAATCCTGATGGTTTTTACAATTCAGTCTTCTAATTTTCTCAATCGTTGTTTATACATTTGCATTTTTTCCTTCGTCATTTTGTTGGACCTATTTACATCCATAAGCTTATCTTTTACAATGAAGGAATTCCTTTTTATACAAAAAAAAAATTCTAATAGTTTTGTCTGTAAAATGAACATTGCTATACGTTTCTTGTTAGCATCTTCATCTCGCAAACATCATCGTGTGCTGCAGGTACATGGTAACATTTGTTGTTAGAACATTCTTTTCTGTTGGCAACCGAGGATGCGATTTATGTTACCTGCTCCAACGTTTGCGAACGATATAATTCAGTTTGGCACAACAGATCCTTTGCAGCATTATGGTTAGCAAAATGTATACATAATACAGAGCTTAATATTATCGCAAGAAGGGTGAAGCAACTTTTTATTAACACTTTGAAAATAAGAGAAATATTTGCAGCCGTTTTACTACAGTATGGTCAAGCATTATCGTCTGATTTCAATGGATAGGTTGCAATACAATAGTAAATGCAATGGAATTGAATTGCAGGCATTCAGCAAGTTTGCATGTGGAATATACAGTTTTGATCTTTTAATTCATGAGAAAAAAGTTTGACATTTATTTATGATTTATTAAGCCAACTTGCTTAATAAATGCTTATTGTTGTGGAAACATATTAAAAATTTCACGTGAGTGATCTTTTTCCTTTTTATATACTCTTCAGACTAGAGGAATAATTGCTTTGCGTTTTGCATTATCTAATGTATATTTAAGGATCTGTAATTTTAAAACAAGTACCAGTTCGAAAAAAATAGTAACAACAATAATTTTTTGATACATTTCGTTCCCAATTCGATTCCCCTGCATTTTTTTCAGCAATATCACTAAAGTTTTTTTTTTCATCTAAATACGGATTTTTCGAAAACAACATTTTTTCTCTTTTTCAAATTTATGAGAAATTCAGAAACTATTCTAGTCGAATTAAGAGAAAGTTTAGTAGTTTTTAGTTCAACAAGCTCCAAAAAAAAAACTATTTTTCTATTTCTACCTTTATTTCGTTATCTTTGCTTTAAAAGGCCACCTGAATAGAACTTAGATAATCCATAGAGTAATGTTTCATATCAACTTAATTTACGATTTATTAAATTAACAGTGATTGAAAAAAAGTTCTTGAGAAAATAGTATGTAGGCTGGGTAGTCTGTTTTTCTAAAACGTTCATTAAGGGATAGAAAATTCTAAATTTAAATCAAGAAAAAAATTTTAATGTACCAAAGAATTATTTTATTGCAATTTTTAATCTAATTTGGGTTTAAGAGAAAAGTGTGCTCTTTCGTGATTATGAATTCAAAAATGTCTTAGAAAACCACAAAACAGAAAAAATGATTAAAAAAATCAATAATTCTCCAAAATTTGATGAAATATGAATCTTAATTGGCAGGATGAATCAAAATAAGTGACTCCATTCAATTACCACAATGTGTTGACAACGTGAAACACATATCACTTGTTCCATTTCTATCCCAAGTATTGACAGTGGAACAGATGATGCCCAACCCGTCTCTATTTGAACAAAATTTATGATCTTTTTCCCTTGTCATCTTTCGGATAGGTGTTTTTTGCTCAGTTTCTTCTATGGTAGTTCCGTTGGAAAGAAAAGACGAATGGCAGTCAATTGGTCAGTTTCTTCTTTGGATACACAGATCAACTATTCTTCTGGGAACATAAAGTTTAAACAAAAAGATTTTTACGATTTCAGATTTAAGGTTTTTCTTTTTTTTTTCGGATGATTTTATATTTGGAGCTTGGAATCGTTCGTTGTTTAATAGATTGATGTTATCGAATTCGGCTTTGTGACCATTTTCTGATATTTCTTTTTTTCTTCTACACTTCAAGTTGATAGGAAATAAACTGATTTTATTACGTCGCTTCAATTTTTTACATTTTAAATTTCTTTGAAGAGACTGAACATTTACTTTTAACACCAAGTATTTAAAATAAAGGATGTCACTTACCAAATTAAAGTTATAAGCGATTTCATTTCCGAAGCCTGTCCCGTCATTTGGGGCTAAGGGAAGTGGCCGACAGAAATAGCTTACTTGACGTTGGCATACATTTATGCATATTCTGCTGTTTTCTAAGTGTAACATTGCGATTTACTATTCTTTGGAACAACTTGAATAGTTCTAATGCATGTTTTAAACACGTTTGTGTTTAAAATATAGTAGGTGTTGAGGTCAAATTTGATCCAATGGATCAGGTAGGTATTTGATGTTAAATGTATGTTAGCTTTATTGTACAAGCTTGCTTATTTGATTTCCACTGGGAAAAAACACACAAAAAACATCAAATTTCTTTGTTTCCCTATTGATAGTATGAAATCTAAAACACATTTTTTTTTCCAAATATCTTTAATCAGCTTTTCCAACACAGATGTAAAAAAAAAACTAAATTCACGACCAGGATCGTGCACAGGAGGGGAAGGAGGGGGGAGAAGGGACACTTTTGGCTCAGGCCCAAGCCTGAAGGGGACCCAATGTTTTTGAAACTAGGGGTAAAATATAGGGGTAAACAATATTGAGGGGTGGGGGCCGAAAAAGTCATTTTGATGGGCCCCTAAATTTCTGTGCACGCCCCTGTACACAACTAGAAACAGGATTCATGGGCAACCGGGACAAACTATTAGAGGGCATAAGTCCGAAAAGCGCATGGGCGCAAGCAGCTTTTTGCCGTTAACCAATAGGATGCAAAAGGCATCGCTTCTTCGTAAACTATGCTTTTGCCCATTTTATTCAAGATTCGCGCTTTCAATTGCGGTCAATGAACGCACAATTGTGCATGTAGCAACACAAGATCTGTTTCCAAGTATTTTTTGATTATCTGGTTTGAATGGTTAAAATTTCATAACGGATTTTCATTTTTTGGTCATGTTTTCAAAAATTTAAATAATCTTCTTACAACTATTTTTTACTTTTCCCTACTTGCAGAGCTGTAATATTTATATGTCAATTCTTTGACAGTAACCTTCCGAAAATTGCTTTGAAAAACCGATTAGTCGTTAAAGTAAGAACAACAACGTTAAAAAAGCACAAATTTGCCAATTACAGCAGACACGTGTTTCGGCGATATAGGGAACGCCTTTTTCAATGTAAAAAGTAATGAGCTTATGGATGAAAAGACATCCGACAAAAGGGAAAACGTTAACGTTGTTTTTCTTTACTGTTCAGCACAAAGGTATTTATTTATCAATTAGTCGTTCTTTTAATCCCAGCTCTTGTAGGATAATGGATTTACTGCAATGGAGTCGTTTCCAAAATTATAAAAGTATTTTTTTCTGAAAGAGCATGCCTGAAAACATAGGATCTGACCATTCTTTAAATAATTTGTTTAAGTTTAATATTTATAAAAAAATACTTAATTCGGTGCGCTTTCATTGCTTATGCTTCTGCCGATGACATCACAAATGATGAAATGCCATTCATTGTTGCCATTCACAGAACAAAATATTTTATTCTCATCTTTACTCACGTGTATTGGCAACGATATGGTTGATAGTAAGCGTAGAGCGCAATTTTAATTCTCTTCTTAATTATCATAACGTGGAAACGCGATAGAAAGATGCGCCACAGAGCATCATTTGTGACGTCATCAAGACCACGCCTGGTTTAAAAATTCGGGCATTTAAAAAAATTAATTAAAAAATAATTGTTGGGAAAATGAAAGTATTTTCTGGGTTCATGTTATTATTATTATTATTGTTTTTTGCTTATTCTATCAATTTCAGTGACAAAGAGTACTACACTTGACTGAAGGAAACAACCCCATTGAAAATTGATTTTCCAGTTGGCGACATTTACGACTGTATTTCAATCATAATATTTGGCGACGTGTTTGTTTAAAGTTGTATGGATTGGAGATATCATGCCTTATTTTTGCTCTTTTAGTTTATTTCAAATTAAACAATCCATTAAACAAGACCAACGATTCATTAACTGAAAAATAATCTACCAAACACATAAATTAAGCAATTGTGGGGTAAAATAACCCTCCAAATAAGTTAAGCAACATTGAAAGCTCCATTAAATGTGAAATAGTTTATCTAAATTATTTCATGTAATTAAAAAGCAATAAAAGTTCCAAGGATTGTATAGTACGGCTGTGATAAGTTAATGTTTGACCTTAAGAATGTTTATTTCTCTTTGGTATAATAGAAAAGATATATTGGAGCTAAGTTGAGTTGGGTAATTTTCGTAGTAGGATTGTGAAAGTTTTCCAATGCGTATCAGTGCCAATAGTACGTCTATAAAATGACGATGTCATGAATGCTGGCAAAAAGGATGACTTCCCCTAGTCGAAGACCGTCCATTGCCCGGCGGCGATTTACAGGTGCCCCGAGATGGTGCTTTAAAATTAACTGCAAAAATCAATCGAAGAAGTGTTCCATAAGTGCTATAAGAATGTCCCGAAAAGTGTGCTGTAAATTGTTTTAAAAGAAGTCCCAAAGATTAGTGTTCAAAACGTGTTCTCAAATACGCTCCTAAAAGTGTTTAAAAAAGTGTGCTGAACAGAATAAGTGCTGTAAAATGTGTTCTCAGAGCGTTTTGAAAATTATTTCAAAAATTGTGCTTTACATTGTACTAAAAAAGGGGAAGTATCCGTGTTTAAAAAGCGTCTGAAGATTTGCAATGTTAAGCATTTACCCTATTTTTCCCATCCCTTCCCCTTCAAACGCGTCTCTAAAAGTGTTTAAAAAGTATGTTGAGCCAAATATATGTTCTGAAAAGTGTTTTCAGAAATGCTTTGAAAACTTCCAAAAATTGCACTAGGGTAACATCCCCAGTAATTGGCACGGCACCAGTAATTGGCACTTCCAACAAAAATGTCCTAAAAAAAGACTCGTATCCAATTTTTTTAAAAAAGAAGGCTATATACCAACTGAATGTACATTAATTTTAAAGATTATAAATTCAATACATGTTACTAAATGACATCAGTTCGTAGGAAAGAGAAACAATTGTGGCTTGTGTCAAATCAGCCATTTTTGTTACAAAAGCTTCTTCTCTGGCTTAAGGGAAGCATGCACATAAATCCAATATATTTTAAATTTTCGTTGTCAAAAGTTTTGTTTAGTTCAAAGTTGTTACTTTAATTGTGTAGAAGTATATTTTCGTCCCTATTTGGAATTTTAAAATAATGATGGGTGCCATTTACTGGTGCTTCAATTTTGCTAATCCCCAGTAATTGGCATGTGTGCCAAGTACTGGGGAAATAGCGTCATTTCCGCGATAAAACTGAGTGAGGTGTCATTATCTTCAGTTTTTTGCGTAGGTCACGAATATGATAAAGCGGAAATTGAAATCGATAGCTTTTGTACAGTAATTGTCAAAAAAAAAAAAAAAAAAAGCATCAAAATCATCAATTTTTGAAGTTGCGGCTTTTGTCAATTGGAGTGACTTTTCACCAGAAAAAAATCCAAATGAAATTAGTCAGTAATTAATTTTATACTGGGGGCTCCGTCCTCTGCTCGATTCGCTCGCTAACCCCCCCGTTCGTCACCTACGGTATCTCAATGCCGCCTCTGCAGCGGGTGGTTTTTCAAGAGAAAGAAAACCGACTTGTTGCATTTGATAAATAAAAAAGAGGAACACTTATGCAAAAAAGTATGCTATATGAGTTTTTAACTATACTTGGGGAAAACCTAACTTGGTAGCATTCGTAAAATCAAAACTGTAAACCAAAGGATGAAACAGCATTAATTTCAATATCTTTTCCATGGAACATTCTAAATTTATGTTTTTATTTCTCTAAAATACTTTTCCAGCATGAAGAAGAGTGATTTAGCATTAATTTATATAAAACTAGTGGTACCCGCACGACTTTGCCCGTAATAGAAAAATTAAAAGGTCTTTTGGTTCGCCTGTGTGGCGAATTTTCTCTCCAATTGGCTTGTACCCATGTTACGGTTCCACGTTATGGTAATTTCGTATCTCGCCAATTGACTTGTGCCCATGTTACGGTTCCACTTTATGATAATTTCGTAATTTACTCGTCCATCTTATGATAATTTTGTTCTTAAAATTGGAATAGGAAAAGAACTATATCGAATTTTCGAAAAATCGCTTCGAGGTGCACATCCCCATGCTACAAACTAATTTTGTGCCAAATTTCATGAAAATCGGTCGAACGGTCTAGGCGCTATGCGCGTCACAGAGATACTGACAGACAGACAGACAGACAGAAATCCGAACAGAGAGAGATCCGGACAGAGGGAGATCCAGACAGAGAAACTTCCAGGTTTATTATTAGTAAAGATAAAGAAGAAGAAAGATAAACACATTCTTCCTCATATTATCAAATTTATATGAAAAATGGGCTTAAAATTGAAATAAAAAAAGAACCAAATCGAATTTTCGAAAAATCGCTTCGAGGTGCACACCCTCATGCTACAAACTAACTTTGTGACAAATTTCGTGAAAATCGGCCGAACGGTCTAGGCGCTATGCGCGTCACAGTGATCCTGACAGACAGAGATCCAGACAGAGAGACTTTCTGCTTTATTATTAGCAAAGATTACCTACTTTACATTATCATTACTCATTTTTCTTATGATGATAAAATTTGTATGTAATTTAAAAGTAAAAAATAAAGTGCTTTTCCAGTTCTATTAACATGCGCCAATTACTGGATCACAAGGTATCAACACTGGGGTATCAGGTGCCAATTACTGGGGATTTTGGTAACTTTTTATATACATATTTTTTATAAAAGTATCGATTAAAATATTTTTGATTTTAGTGAACCAAATAAATGCACAGATGTGCACTCTTTGAGACAAAAATATTTGCAAGAGAGTATTTTTTTTCTAAGTACTGAAAACAGAGGTAAGTTTAAGGACAAACTCTTAAAGTGCCAATTACTGCGGTCTTTACCCTATTTAAAATCAAAACCTGTCTAAAAATTTGCAGTGTAAGCATTTATTTTACTTACTTTTATTCTCGTATGCAAAACAAAAATAAACATGTTTCTCAAAATATTTAAATTTACGTGCTAAAAACACTTTGTCAATCATGAAGCAAAAGTTAATTTTCCTTTCTTTCCATCATTGTCGATAAACTTCCCGCCATTTTTTTTTGCTGGAAGAAAAACAAGTCAAAGTAAACATAGGTCCTATCGCTCCAGCATAATCTTACTTGGAAGCAAATAAATCAAGGAGCCGAAATTCCAGCCAGATACAAAAGGGTAGAAAACTATCTTTTTCGGGTGAATTGACTCCAGCGGGCCCGCAGGGTGTTACCGCCCACCCCCGAATCCAATCGATAAGACAGGAGCTCTCCGAGCGCTGATCGGCATTGATCGGTTTCTTTCGGCCCAAGTCGTGGGTTCGGCAGTTGGCACCGGAGATCTGCTCCACGAATGGCATCTCGGTATGTTTATGGGATGTCTCACATGGAGCGCCATTTTGAATTCATAGACATTTATCAAAAGGGTGATTTTAAATTCAATGTATCTGAACAGGAGCCTGACAGGGAGTTTCATTTCGGGAACTTGTTTGCGTTTCCCCCTATGATTATTTTCTCTGAAACATGGCGATATTTTTCCTGGATCACACACGAGGAGACTAAACTTTCTTTCCTTTTAAAGTTACGGTCATTCAACATGGTGGATATAGAATGCAAATTTTATAGTTCTCCAGCGACTCTGAAAGCGTGGAAGAGATTTTTAGAGACGGAGAAAATCAAGTTTTGTCCTCGTAATATAAGAGAAATACTTTTTAGCCTGTTGAAAGGAGAAAAACTTTGTTGTCATAGGACAGGTATCGCATCTTAATTTTAAATTTCATCACAAATCATGTTTTTTTTAGAATTTTCTTTTTTAGGAAACAGAGTAGCAACAAACAAAACCTTTTAAACGAATAAATTATACAAACAACGAATGAATTATTTCTAAGGAAAGTTTGCATTGTAATTTAATGGAGTAAAAGAAGTAGCATTCGGAGACAAAAGGTTTTTTGCATCCTATTTTTTTTTTTAAACGGGAATCAACATATATAGTCGATCTATTATTGCAATAAGTGCACTTTCTTCACTAAGTTACTTATATTACGAAAATAATAATAATAAGTTCATTAAAAACTGGCATCGTTTAAAGCAATAATTTTAAAGGAATTTAGAAAAGAGCAGAAGCACTTAATAAAGGTTTTTTTAGCGCTGGACTGTTTTTTCCAAACAATTAAAGTCGATGTGTTTTTTTTTTCTTTTTTTCATTTCAATAGTAATTTAGCAATAAAAACATTTTAATTTAAATTAATTCAAAAATGTTAACTTTTTTTGTTTATATTTGACCTAAACGAAACGCGTGAATTTTTGAAGTCAAAGATATTTTTCGATTTTTGATTCCCCCCCCCCCATACACTGCTTAAATCATATGGCAACGTCTCAAATTCTATAAGAATGCTTTTATATCCATTACCTTGATAAACGTTAAAATTAAAAAAAAAAAGAGTTTTTGAGCCAATACCTGGTGTATATAGAATTGAAGGTCTGCAGTCAAGGTATTTACTCATTTGATTTTTTTTTTTTTTTTTTTTTTTTTTTTTGACACGAAAACCTGCCTTATTTAACAAATTCAAACTGCATCCACAAAATAATTGCTTAAAATTGACGAAACTAGTTAAATATTTGCAGTCAATATATCAGTTGATTCACTGTTCACTTGAGGTGTCCATTAAATCTCTAACTCAAGAGAAAAAAAAAATTAAAAAAGGCATTAGCGAACTAATCTGGGACAAATAGATCTCGCAGTTGAAGCATATGGTTACAAAAGTAAATTCATCCAAAAAACATTTTTATTAGAAATAATTCACACATCTGTCAGTACAAAAATATATTAGTTCCAGTAATTTATCCTGTTTTGTTTAAGACCTTTTAAACCAAGGGTAGCCCTTTAAAACTCTCTGAGTATCTCAAGTTGTTGGCCTACCTATGGCTAACTACATGGCATGGATAAAGGAAGAATAAAAAGCTGTAGAAAAAAACGCATTTGCGGAAAATTTGGAGGTGGAGATACTTGCTTTTGAAGTTTTACGCTTTAATTGAGACTACAGAAAGAGTCAGTAAGACTAAGCTTCCAGCGTGTCTATCAGTTCCATCAAGTGAAATCTTTCAGATGCCATTAAACATCATTAACAGATTATGTCACTTGAGATCACCGTTCAATCACAAAGACAGGACAAAATTAAAAGAAATCATGAACGAGTGAGTCAATCTGGTGTAAAATGTCACACAATTATCACGACACAAAAGGTATGACAAGATCTTTAAAGCGTGGCTTCAGTTTTATCACGTAAAACCATTTCAGTGCCATTAACCAACTTGCACAGACTGTTAAGGTCTTTGTTCAATTTTTGCCAATGTTAAGGCTTCCTTCTTCAACTTTTACGAACGAACTTTTATAATATTGAAAACTGAGGTAGTAATGCAAATCGAACTACCGTTTACTGCATTATCAGGTTAATAAATGAACCATTTTTCAAAATTTCATTCGTATTAAAAAAAAAAAAAATCCTATAAACACTAAAGATGATTTTCAAAAAATACAGATAGTGAAGCAGGAATGTCGTTGTACTCTTTTAAAAGCTGCGGATAAAATGTTTTCCGCGAAATACTTTGCCTAGCACTCAGTCTAAAAATAAAATTAAGTAGAAGAAAGTATCTCGGTAGCGTTATGTAAGTACTCGCTGAAACGTTACGAATCATGTTTCTCAGTAACAACTAAAAATGCTTGGTGAAGTTTTCCTACTTCTTGTTTTGCTATTAAGCATTGTGTAGTAGGACAAGAGTGTCGTACCTTTTACTTTTAAAAATGTGCTTAGATTAGCACTGCCGTGGGAAGGAAAAGCGCAGCAACATCTTTTTTTTTTTTTTCATCTATTGTACTTTAGTTTTATTGAACATTCTTGCTTATTTGGTAAAAATTATATTTCTTCGACATTTGAACGAAGCCATTGCCTGTTAGGTGATATTTTGTTAGTTGAAGATGTAACCTTAACTCCAGTGGATTAACCCTATATTTCAGTAGGTAGCGTTCATTGTCGACATTTTTCGTTTCTTCATTCCCTGAAATGACAGTCTCACCAGTAAAACAGTTAAACTACCGGATCGAGTTCAGCCTTGTCGCAATAAAGCATTTCCCTGCATCTTAAACATTAACAAAATACTTTTAAAATTATCATGCCCTGGAGCGAGTTTCATTGTTGAAACTCGCGGGTTACTCGATCATTGGCTATTATATATGTGAGGATTACCAGATGTAATCTCACGGTTGTGTTAGTGCTATAAGGTTAAATAAAAAGCTCTTTAAGCTCATATAAATCTCATTTCCCGCTTTGAAATAGAAAAAAAGATCTTGTTCCGTAATTTAAAATGTGCACACAAAATTTTACAAAAGCTTCAATCGTATACGATGAAGTAATTAAAAATCCTGCTATAACGGCGTTAACTGCTTGTCAAAACTGCCTTTGCCAAAAAGAAATACATCTAATTCAGGTACACTTTAAACGCATTGCTGCGGTGGTTTTGAATAAGTTTAAAGTAAAGTAGTAAAATAATAATTTGCAACTATCCAATGGAGCTGTTTCCTTCAGTCAAAAGTAGTACTTTTTGTCACTGAACTTGATAGAATAAGCAAAAAAAAAACATGGATCCAGGAAATTCTGTTATTTTCCCAACAGTTATTTCTTAATTAATTTTTTAAACTTTCCGATTTTTCAAACAAGGCGTGGTCTTGATGACGTCACAAATGATGCTTCTTGGCGCATCTTTGTACCGCGTTTCCACGTATGATAATCAAGAAGCGAATTAAAATTGTGCTCTATGCTTGCTATCAACCATTTCGTTGCCAATACACGTGATTAAAGATGCAAATTAAATATTTTGCTCTGTGAATGGCAACACAGAATGGCATTTCATCATTTGTGATGTCATCGGTAAGAAATGTAAACAATGGAAGCGCACCGATTTAAATATTTTTTTTTAAATATTAAACTTAAACAAATTATTTAAAAAATAGTTAGATCCTGTTTTTAAGCATGCTCTTTCAGAAAAAAATACTTTAAAATTTTGGAAACGACCCCATTCAAAAGTAATTGCCAGTAAAAAAAGGCAAAGAAAAAAAATATTACTAAGTTTATATTTATCGTTTAAAAATATTATTAATTCGTCTAAAATAATTTAAAAAAAAAAGAAGTGTTTTAGCTGTGAAATTTAATCTTTCGAAGTTTTTAACCTAACCCAAAATGATAAAGTGGATATTTCAGGCAAGAGGTCAATTAATGCAAAAAAACACAGTGGCCTAAAATGGGGCAGACTTCGTAAATTGGTCACTGGAGGGCGACGAGGCGACAGTTCCAGAAATTCTATCTCCACGCTCTTGGGATAGTGCTTTGACTTGTTTATTAATCTGCCGGCAAGCGGGCAGAAGCAATTAAACCCTAATTAACTCAAACGGGTGGAACTATCCCCTTCTCGCTGGCTCTGGCGGGTGGAAGGGAACTGCTCAATAATTTGCTGTTCGAGAACTTCATTTTCGAACATTTGCGGAATTCGATTGGACACAACGGAATGCTCTTTTTGTTGA
The DNA here is from genome assembly GCF_026930045.1 of Uloborus diversus. Classification (NCBI taxonomy): domain Eukaryota; kingdom Metazoa; phylum Arthropoda; class Arachnida; order Araneae; family Uloboridae; genus Uloborus; species Uloborus diversus. Next base: position 95,607,934 of record NC_072734.1, read on the forward strand.
GGCTAATCGTACCAGTTGATGGGAAAGGGGAAAGTGGGCTCCAATTATGCCTGGACTCGCGTTATTAAAAATCAAGAATAAACTTTCCTGGAATTCACGAATAGTTATGAATTTATTGAAGTCGGAAAAGTTGGCGGCGTTTATGAATCCTTAAATAGCGTTTTGATGATCGTATGAATGTAAGGAGATATAAAACATTTTTGCTGATATGTTTTGCAAAAAACATTTTACGATTACTTGAAAAACAAATTATATATTCTCTCTTTTTACGTATCAACTTTACGTATGTTAATTGCAAAAAATTAAAAGATTTTTTGAAATTTCCTTTTTTGAAATATCACAAAATTTTCCCTTTATATGTACCAACTTTCGGTACGTTGAATGCAAAAAGTTAAAAGATATTTTTGAATTTTACTTTTGTTAAATTTCAGTCTTATAGTATCAAGTATAATGAAGTAATTTAAATTTTATCCATTATATCAATGTACATGATTTCGCTAATTAGTAATTATATTTTAGTACTGCGTAGTTGTAAACAATAATGCAAAAATCATGCTTTTTACTTATTTAATTATTTAATTTGCTAGTTCGTCAGAAATTGAATATTTCTTCATTGATAGAATACAGCGTTTTCCAGATTAAAAGTAAACAAATCTTACTACTATTATATATGCGAAAGTTTGTCTGTACGGATGTATGGATGTTTGTTACCCTTTCACGCAAAAACTACTGAACGGATTTTGATGGAACTTTACAATAATATAGTTTATGCATCAGAATAACACATAAGGTAGTTTTCGTCCCGTTATGGGGGGCAAAACCCCCTTAGGGGAGCAATAAAATACAATTTTCGTATAAATTCTCTAATATAGGGATGAAAAAATACTTGCACATATTTACATTATATGTCTATCGAAAGCTCTGATTTTTCTGCTGAAGATGGCACTTAATCGAAATTTCTAAGTAGAATAAAAATCGAGTTATGAGCTTTTTAGTTCCATGTTCGAAGGCTTTCCTAAACTCAATACAGTATTTAGTGTATCATCTCAATTCCCTGTCGATAGCGACAATTGTTGTATTGTTGAATATCTTTGCTTTTCGTGACTGTTCAAGGCTTTTCTCAAGTCAAATCTTGAAGTAAGGTTTTTGCACAAGATTGGCAAATAATATATGATTTGGCTGACCATTTTCCATTTAAACGGAACTTTAATGTAATTAATGGTTTTTATTATTGTTTATGCTGATTGAACACTTACTCATTATCCAATCAACCAGCAGATCGTCAAAATTTTTGCAGAAAGATTTCCGTAGCTGATGCATTTGGCAGTTTTTTTCAGCGTCGCTGTTTTTGAAGCCGAAAACTACGTCATAATGTTTCTCAGCTTTCACCATGTAAACAAAATATCGCCAATCAAAGAATCTTTAAAAAACTTTTTTTACTGTGTTAAATAATCCAGAAACGAAATTAGGCTAATCCATAAACAGCACAAAATCTTACATTAATTTTTCCTTTTTGCACAATTTCAAACAATCGCCAAATTTTATTACTTATTTTGGTAACATATCGGATGAAACTGTTTAGCGCCATTTTATGGTGACCAAAAGTATCTCAGCACCTGGCGATAATATCTTTGTAACGAAAATTAATATATCGTTTTACAAAGTAAGGAAAGAAGGAGGGAGCATCATCGAAGGTATCCCAAAACGATTCCCGCAAATTCGGTAAAATCGCACCAAGAGCCCACAATTATTGAAATTTCCCAAAATAACTAAAGCAAGTATAAGGCGATTACGAGCAACGTCAATAGCAATACAGAGAAGGTTTTAGACTACATGTTAAGAAAAAAGTATCGACAGATTAATCTTTTTAAATATGAGAAGAATAATTTCATGTTTTGGAAATTTGTATATGCTTAAATATAGTGCTTTCGTTTCTAAATCAATACTATTTTGTTCTTTATACTTATCGCTATTTTACTTTTATGGGTAAGGAAGAAACTCGATTTTTAATCATTTCAAAAAGATGTGGTTTAAATTCTTTCACTTAAACCAGAAAACAAAAGCAAGTAACGATTTTTTTTCATAATTATTACTGACCCAGGCAACGCCGGGTATTTTTGCTAGTAAGAAATAGTTACGGCTTTGTTTTTGGTTTCTAGTTTTGTAATCGAAGTTAGAAAAGTAGTGATTTTTTTTTTCTTGATACTGGGGCAACATGGCAAGAAAAATTCTAAAAAGTGTTTGAATAACGAACAAACCCCTTTCAGCAAATGACATTTCACAAGTTTTGCTTATGAGTAGATTACGTTGAACCTTTAATGTGGTACCACCTGAACTTCAAAATGTACCTTAAGAACCAATGCTAAACTTTCACTCAAAAAATCCCCAATCAAGCAATCAATTTTACTTCCGATTTTTGGCTCAGGGAATATGCAAAGAATATTTCGAAACGACTTCCGCTGTCGCGTGTTGCTTGTCAACCTGTATAGTCTGATTTATTGAGTTTCTGGTCTTCTTTCTGGTTCTGTACAGGGTGACAAGAAAGAACTTGGTCACACATAATAAGCATAACTTTAATGATAATGAAAATATTACCGCCAAACTTCAAAATAAATATGAATACACTAGCAAAAATACCCGGCGTTGCCTGGGTCAGTAATAATTATGAGAAAAAATCGTTACTTGCTTTTGTTTTCTGGTTTAGGTGAAAGAATTTAAAACACATCTTTTTGACGTGATTAAAAATCGAGTTTCTTCCTTACCCATAAAAGTAAAATAGCAATAAGTATAAAAAACAAAATAGTATTGATTTAGAAACGAAAGTCCTATATTTAAGCACATACAAATTTCCAAAACATGAAATTATTCTTCTCATGTTTAAACAGATTAATCTGTTGATACTTTTTTTTTCACATGGAGTCTAAAACCTTCTCTGTATTGCTATTGAAGTTGCTCGTAACCCCCTTATACTTTAGTTATTTTGGGAAATTTCAATCATTGTGGGCTCTTGGTGCGATTTTACCGAATTTGCGGAAATCGTTTTGGGACACCTTCGATGGTGCTTCTTCCTTCTTTCCTTACTTTGTAAAATGATATGATATTAATTTTCGTTACAAAGATATTATCGTCAGGTGCTGAGATACTTTTGGTCACAATAAAATGGCGCTAAAGAGTTTCATCAGAAATGTTTCCAAAATAAGTAGTAAAATTTGAATTAAGTTTGAAATTGTGCAAAAAGGAAAAATTAATGGAAGTTTTTGTGCTGTTTATGGATTAGCCTAATTTAGTTGCTGGATTATTTAACACAGTAAAAAAAGTTTTTTAAAGATTCTTTGATTGGCGATATTTTGTTTACATGGTGAAAGCTGAGAAACATTATGACGTAGTTTTCGGCTTCAAAAACAGCGACGCTGAAAAAAACTGCCAAATGCATCAGCTACGGAAATCTTTCTGCAAAAATTTTGGCGATCTGCTGGTTGATTGGATAATGAGTAAGTGTTCAATCAGCATAAATAATAATTAAAACCATTAATTACATTAAAGTTCCGTTTGAATGGAAAATGATCAGCCAAATCATATATTATTTGCCAATATTGTGCAAAAATCTTGCTTCAAGATTTGACTTGAGAAAAGCCTTGAACAGTCACGAAAACAAAGAGTCAACAATACAACAATTGTAGCTATCGACAGGGAGTTGAGATGATACACTAAATACTGTATTGAGTTTAGGAAAGCCTTCGAACATGGAACTAAAAAGCTCATAACTCGTTTTTTATTCTACTTAGAAATTTCGAATAGGTGCCATCTTCAGCAGAAAAATAAGAGCTTTCGATGGACATATAATGTAAATATGTGCAAGTATTTTTTCATCCCTATATTAGAGAATTTATACGAAAATGGTATTTTATTGCTCCCCTAAGGGGGTTTTGCCCCCCATAACGGGACGAAAACTACCCTATGTGTTATTCTGATGCATAAGCTATATTATTGTAAAGTTTCATCAAAAGCCGTTCAGTAGTTTTTGCGTGAAAGAGTAACAAACATCCATACATCCATACAGACAAACTTTCGCATATATAATAGGAGTAAGATTGTTCAGTAAATTACCGCGTATTAGCCAGGGCTAAAGCAGAAATGCGTGAAATACACCGCCAGCTCAGTCATTTCCAGTCGAGGACTGCAGTTTCGTGCTTATTAGCACTCATCAGCCCGGCATAGAAAGCTGACTGAGCTGGAGATGGAAAACCTCTTAAGGAAGCCAAGAGCGCGAAACAAACTGGTAGCTAATATAGAATTATTATAATTTAGAATTTGTTTCGCACTCTTGTCTTCCTTAAGAGGTTTTCCATCTCCAGCTCAGTCACTTTCCTATGCGGAGCTGATGAGTGCTAATAAGCATGAAACTGCAGTCCTCGGCTGGAAATGACTGAGCTGGCGGTGTATTTCACGTATTTCTGCTTTAGCCCTGGCTAATGGGCGGTAATTTACTGAGTATATCCTGCCTCGCGTTCAATCTTCGAGTTGAACCGAACCATTGTTTCGGTCACTCGTCTGGTCTGCTAATTCTATATTAGCTACCAGTTTGTTTCCTCACTCTTGGCTGCCTTAAGAGGTTTTCCATCTCCAGCTCAGACACTTTCCTGTGCCGGGCTGATGAGCTCTAATAAGCACGAAACTGCAGTCCTCGGCTGGAAATGACTGAGCTGATGGTGTATTTCAAGAATACATTGTTTCGTCTAATATATATACAAATTTTCAAAGTGGCTACATTTAGGATTAATACAGAGCTTTAAACCTGGTGCAATTTGCACCATAAGCCCTTTCCCCAACCCGTAGCACCCTTGATGAAGAGATACAATATTTTGACTAAGGTTAAAATTTTTAGGATAATTGTTATGTTTAGTTTTAATATTTCAATCTTACTTTACTGCGATATGAAACCACGCCAGCTTTTGAAAAGTTAAGCGATTGATTGGTGTCCCGGGTCAAGCACCCGGTGCCATGCGCTTTTACCTTCTTCTCGCCCTGCGTTAATCTACAGTGACTCCCAAAAGTGTTCGTACACCTACGATTTTCAATGAAATTGGCCATTATCCATTGGTTAGAATTAATATTTCGGAATAATTATTTTATTGTAAGATCTATGATTTGTTTTTAACAAAACTGCATGAAAATTTTTAGTAAAACATTAAAACATGATTTTTAAAAAATCAAAAACCAAAAATTGCCGGAAATTTTATCTCACAAAAGTCTTCGTACACTTTGAAAAAATATCAAAAAGTAAGTAAATAATCTAACTTTTTACAAAGTTATTATTTAGTAGAATATCATGCGATATCAACAACAGTTTTTAAACGTCTGGGAATAGATTTCATTGTTTTTTCTTTCTTTTTTTGTGCAATTTCTGAGTAAGTGTTCAGCCGCACTTCGAGTCTTACTGTTTCTATTTCGCTTTTCGTTTCAATGGTGTATTTTCGTAATCTAGCTACCAGATATATCCAAATATATTCCATTAAGTTTAAATCTGGCAACTGAGGAGATATTTCTAAGCTTAAGGACAATTTTTGAGGCACCAAACGCAAACGTGTGCTTCTTATCGTTATCTTGATAAAAAACAAAGTTGTTTCCGATTACCAAATTTTGGGCTGATAGTTTAAAATTGTTTTTCAAAATATTTAAATAAACAGCATGATTCATTATTTCATCAAAAAATGTCAAATTTCCGAGATCTGATGCTATAATGCACCCTCACACAAGAACACCTTCACCGTCCTTATTAACCGAACCAACTAAGTTCTTAAGATTAAATTCCTCATTTTTTTTAACATTGACAGATATACAACAATTTAACCCAAAATATGAAATTTATTTTCATCTATAAGTAAGACGTTGTTCCAAAACGTTTTGAGCTTATTTATCACTGATTTTATGACGGAAAGCGTAAGCTTACTGTTTTTCGCACGAACAAAAAAATTTTTGCGTGAAGAGGTCCTTTTTAATCCAGCTAATCCGAGAACTTGGCGAACAATTTTAGGTGAAAATTAAACTTAAAATGTTTCATTCAATTCTGCAAAACTTTTTCAGCACTCAAATGTGTATTTTTCATGATTTTTTTAACTGTAAACCTCCGATCACGCTTTGTTAAGTTTGCCAGTTGACCTTTTCTTACCTTGTTTTCGATCCGATTCTTGTCTTTAAATCATTTTATCAGGCACTTCACCATAGAATGGTATAAAATAACTAATTTAGAGACATTTTAAACCAATTTATGTCTACTGTGATGGGAAAAAATCAAATTTCGAATCGTGTTTGTTGTTTTCTAAGCATACCTGCCATTAAAAAAAAAAGCAGAATATTAGGGAATAAATAAACAAAAAATTAAAGGCAAATGACTTTATAGTGTCATTACAATGCAAAAACAATAAAAAAACCACTTATGATAATTTTAATCATGAAATTATTCGAAAATATTTCAGTGTACGATGACTTTTGTGTATTTTTTCTGTTTCTTCGTTTTTTGACCCATTTCAAAAATAAAATCTGGCAATATTTTGAAAAAAAAAACCGCTGGGTTTTATTCAGAATGGCATAGGAATTATGTGAAAAAAAAATGGACTTCATATTCGAATTCAGTTTTGCGTTATTTAGGTTTTCCTACAAAATTTCAAGGTGTACGAACACTTTTGGGAGCCACTGTATATAAATAAAACAAAGAATATGTGTGTATATCTATGTGTATGTATGTGTGTATGGTCCGTATACAAATCCACAGTTTACCTCGGATCTCGATCAAATTTGGCAGGGAGGTACTTGGGCTCCTGAGAAGGAATGTGGGGGGGGGGGGGGGGGGGAGTCGAGCGCCAAAGAAGAACCAAACCGTTCGAATTGTAACTTTAGGGTCCGAAAATGGCATTCAATGGCTCTTTCTAGCCGCCGAAATAATTATCCGATCAGTTCGATTTTGGCGCTATTCGAAAACGCGCGAAAAACACCCATTGAGTTCATTCATTTCCTTCGAATTTCAAAAAAAAAAAAAAAGGCTTTAAAATCACCGGGAAAAAAAAATAAAAAGCACTGCTAAGCCAAATGGAACGGAAATTTTAAATCGGAAAATTATCGTTTGCGAGCTTTCGTTTTAAATTAGCGTTCAGAATGTTGCCACTTTTTTTTTTTCTCGGCTGTGCTGTGACTAAATAAAATTTTGTTTTATTTTTAAAGCTAAAATATCTCCTTTTGATTAATATTTGGCGATTTATCTTCTTTCTTTTTTTAGAATTTTTGTTGTATTTATGGAGGAGTTTGCGTTTACTTTTTTGCGGAAACTTTTGATTTGCCGTTTTCTTTCTTTGAGAATGATTATTTTGAAGGGAAATTTTGTAGCATTTTTTTTTTCTCTAATTGAAGCCTGATTGTTGAAAACGCGTCACTCGACATAACTTTTGTTTTCGAGGTAGACCGTGCAAAGCTGTGCAATGCAGCTAGTGTAGATAAAAGAAATAACTGTTTTTATGCGGATTTGTTATTTACAAAGTGACGGGAGTCCCTTTCAAATTAGCTTCGTAATTTGCCTCTTCAAAATTTGACTTTCATCATAAAGGAGCCATGTTTTTATGGACGTTTGCTCTCGAGAAACCCACAATATTATTTTTCACGATTGTTTTTCCTTAATACTTTTGTCATACAGAATTACATTATTATTTAATGAATAGTTAATATAAGTATTTATGGAGACATCATACAAATTAGAATACTTTACGCTATTCAAAGGACTGATGTAGATTATCATTTTCGTTACTTAGAACTTTCTAATGAGGTATGCATTATTTAATTGAAATATTTAATTTCGTTTGCACAAAATACTACTAACATTTTCAATCTTCACTCCAACAAAATTATAGTAAATAAAAAAAACATAAGTGATGAAGAATTTTTTAAAAAATCCTTTCACATTGAGCACATATTTTAGCAATTTGCTGAAGAATTATTTTTTTCTTTCATGCTTCCTGTTTTCAGAATTAAAGCATACTTTAGGAGAAATACTGCCTGCCGTTTGAAAAATGATTGGAATTTGTCCAGGCTCCTAATTGCTGATGGCTTTTTCTTCAACTTAAGTTGACAGATTCTCAGACTGGAGAAACGAAAGAAACGATCCATCAGCGCTGTTCTTTTCTTTTTTATTTCTAGAGCATTCTGATTGTCACCTACGAATGAAAATGAATGTCAGGCTGTCTTCCTCGATTCTCTTTTCTACAGAAGCAGGGAAGAAACGATTTCTCTTTCTGATTTTAAATGACTGTTCGCTTTGTTCTATCAGTGACCAAAAGCTTTGTTAGGCTTCGGAAATGGAACCAACTGGTAGACTGTGATTTTATTTGGATTTTTGATTTGTTTTTTTATCAGGCAGCTGAATGGTTGAGAATTATCAACAACTTTTCGCCCACTCTTTGTCATTGTAGAAAAGGAATAGTCAAAAAGACAGTTGAAAGTCAATGGTCTTCAGTATAATGATCTCTTTGTAAACTATTTATCATTTTAGGAAACGCACTATCAAAAAGTCGGTAGAAAGCCAATTTTTTGGGTACTTTTGTTAAAATACAAGAACATTAGAAACAAATGTTGTTTCAGAGATAGACAGGAAGAACTGAACTATTAGCAAACATAATAGTCTTTGAGAAATTTGGCCATTTTTCGAGACATAACTTACTTTGGAAAAAAAAAAAAATGGTTTTTTCATTAGGTTCTGTAAGGTATTTGTCCATCGATTCGGTCATAAAGTTGTTGTAATTACTTTGCGTAACATGGCGATCGCAACGAAATAAACTTTATTACTTACTAGCAGTACCCGTATGGCGATGCCCGTGCTAAGAATTTAAAGGAATTCCGTTAAATAAAAAAATCTACTCCCCCTCTCCCTTCTGATGTAAAATGGTGGTTTTTTTTTTACTAAAATGCTTACACACCTTTTCAAAAGACCTATTAAAGTCTCTTTGAAATTTAAAACTATTCACCGAAACACATGAAAAGATTAACAGTAGCTTTAAAAATCAAAATAATCCTTTAACTGTATAGTTCATCACTTAACGCGCCAATCAACCACGCTACCGTAACCCTGCGCTTTAACGAGTGAAGCGGTTCTTATTTATTGGCGGTTAAAATTTATAAAATGTTTCTCCAAACAAGCAATACTATTATATTATTAAACCGTTATAAAGAACAATCACAACCGAATAATCCGACAAATAAAATCATTTATTTAGATAAGTAACTATCTTCAACTAAAAGAACGAAAACAAACATTGAGGAAATAAGGTAAAAAAAACCCAATAGAAAAAGTCCTACAAAATCAACTTATATACCTGAATATCCAGAAAAGAAAGAAAGAAAGAAAAAACAAACGCATTTAAAAACCAGTTCGCTGACCAAAACAGTCCCATAATAGCACAGCCATCGACACTGTCGACCAGCGCCCTCTGTATGAGTTAACTTATCCCGCCATCTATTAGGACTTCATGGAACTAAACAATTAATTAAACATTTAATTTACAATTACAAATATTTCGGTCAATCTGATTTTGAAAAATAGCTTATAGCCTTCCTCGATAAATGGACTACACATCACAAAAAAAGGTTTTTTCAATTCGCAGTAGTAGTTCCTGAGATTAGTGCGTTCAAACAAACTCTTCAGCTTTATATTATTAGTATAGATGTAATGTTTATTTTATCCCTTAGATTATTTAATTACACTCTAACTTTTTATCATTGTTTTAGCCAGGGGTTCTCTAACTGGGTGCCGCTATTTACGTAAAAATCCAACGTAAATAAAGCACAAAATCTAAAGAAAATACAGCAGATAGCTATTTCATGACTACAACCTCTTGATCAATGCAAAAAACTCCCAAAACAACAACAACAACAAATTTTTTTTTTTTTTTTTTTGTTGTTGTGAATCTGAGGGAACCCACAATTGTTTTTGCACTGATGAAGAGGTTCCATTGCAGCCTTGAAATAGCTACCTGCTGTATTTTCTTGAGAATTTGCTCATCGTTAACATTGGTTTTTCAATTTAATCATATCGTAGCACAAAGCTTATGTGATCATTTTTCATTCTTTCCTGTGTTGTTAAATTTAAAACAAACTTCCTGGAAATAGTAGCAAGTTCTATTCTTTTAAACGGCCGATTTTTTCTCCTTCAGTTTATCAGAAAAGAATCTTTCAAATTTTCACAGCCTTCAATACAGAGTTTCCTGAAATAGGCTGACAGTTTTCAAAACTTTATAACAGGAAAACGGTTAATGATAAAAAAAAATATCTCTGCAGAAAATGCATATGGCGAACTGTAAATGTGTCCCCCCCCCCCCCAGAGTTGCAAATTTTAGTTCAAAAATTTTACAATAGATGGCGCTGCAGATAGTAAGCCCGTAAATCAAAGAAAGATACTAAATTAAATCATACTTTCTCGAAAAATGTTTTAAATGACTAAAATTACATAACAATATCTCCAAAATGTCTACCGTCAGCTGAAATCACATGTCGCAATCGGAGAAAAAATCGGTGAATTTCAATTCTTCCTTTTTGACTTATGGACTTGCTATCTGAAGAGTCATCTACGTTGAAATTTTTTAAAACTAAAATTTGGAACTCTGGTGTAAAAAAATTACGGCCCTTCACATGAATTTTCTGCATTTTTTTTTTTTTGAATCATTAACCGTTTTCCTGTTATAAATATTTGAAAACAGTAAGTCTATTTCAGAACACCCTGTATGTATCACGTTAACACTGTAAATAACTTTAAAATGAAGTCTTATTATTGTTATTATAATAACAATAATAAGACTTCATTTTAAATAATTAACATGAGTAAAACATTATTATAATAATTGTTTTACTCATTAAAAACATTTAACGCGTGCCTTAAGTTTTTGTGATGTCTTTACTCACACTCATATCATTACTAATTCCTAGTATTGAGAAAATTTACGATGGTACAGGAAAAGTTAAAATGGAAGATTTTGCAGTAAAGTGTATATTGTATAATTATAAAATTATGTAAAGTTTAAAAAGCAAATTTACCCTTCCTCTTGAAAACAACTGTTGAATTGTATTCGGAAAAAACGTTTCATTCTTTTGGAATAGAAAAACGTAAATTAATTCCTGGTTTTCTACTTTTTCTTTCAATTCTGTGAATCATTATTTATTGGCATAATGATAGCAGGTCGCAACAGTTTTAATAAACTACCTCAATGAACTCCAGCAAAACTTGTCCTCAAATATAGTTAGTGTGACATTTTTTTTTAAAACATTGTTTGGATTTTGAGATCTTGAATTCAAATTATGTTTTTCGTCATCACGAATTGCGATAGGACCCCGTACGTTGGATTTTTATATTAATGTCCTTCATTGCAACCATATTTTGAATTCAAGGCGTCAAAAATGAAATGAATGTCAGGGGTAGGATGCTGAATATACTATGTGCTGGATACTGGATGTTGTGTGCCGGATACTGTTTTCTCGCAAAAAGGATTGTGTAAAATAGATAAGGTAATTTATAAATAATTCGATGCTGCGGCACATATCCGCCAGTATTAGGAACATATGACGCGGTCGTTGTTCAACGGTCAAAAGAAAACAATAAGCAATTCGTGACTGCTCAAAAAAAAAAAAAAAATAATAATAATAATAACAATTATAGTAAAAATTAAAATAACAATATTAATAAGCGCAAAATACAAATTGACTTGGATAAATATTACTAAAAATTCTCTGAATTTACAAACAAGCTTTATAATGACTCTTTTGTAGTTAGAATCTCATTTTACAAAGCTTTGAGAGCTTTTTTATTTAAAAGTACTAGAAAGCCGCCCGTCAAGGTACGACGAATGGAAATTGCTTCTGCTCATCTACATTTTAACGAAGCAATTGCCCGTTTGGTGATACTTCGATAGCTGAAATTTTAACCCTAACTTCAGTGAATAAACCCTAAACTCCTTTCAACTACTTTTTTGATTTTTGATTCCCCTAAAATGACTCTCTTTCCAGTAAAACAGTTTAGTGACTGGATCCAGTTCAGCCTTGTCAAAATAAAGCATTTTCCTGCATGTCAAACATTACCAAAACGTATTATCAGTTTATCATGCCATGGCGCGAGTTTCATTGTTGATAACATCAGCGTTACTCGATCATTCGCTCGGATTTGATTGATATGTTTTTGAAATAAGAAGTAGTTTGCTTTTTGATTTCAATGCATTTGGGCGAATCTTTTGTGAATTTGACGTTTATAGTCGAGCTTAGAGAGGCTAAAATTTGAAAAAATACACTGCTCTAAACAATTAAAGGATATTGAGGTTTTAAGTTGATTTTGAACCAGGAGAACTTTTTGGATGATTGATACATTATCGACAGGCGTTAGTAAACTATTTAAGACAAAAATTACATTTGTATGGCAGGAAAAAATACTTTTTTCAACTTTTGGGTACAAAAGGGAAAAAACGCACTTTGTGGGTATGAGAAAAGCGTTAACTCGAGATTGGTAGCGCAACCAAAACGAACGGGAGCGCTCGCGCAGGGTATCTCATACCCGAGGAGATTTTTTAGTATTTTCGAGTTAAATTTTTTTTTCAAAAAGGTTGAAAATGCAAATAAGAGAAATGAGTATATTTATAAAATACTTTCTTAAAAGACTTGCATTCAATTTCTACATTTTTTTTTTTTTTTTTGCAAATGCATGCCAAATGGTCCATGCAAATGTTGTCACATTTTTCACACACAAATTTGGTTTTTGTCTTATATATTGGGATTTTCAGTACAGCTTTTGTACGTTGACTTTGCTTTTTTAGCAGGGGATGGAATGCCTTCACTAGATCCTAGTTTTAATTTTAAGGCTCTTGGAAGCATTGCGTATGCTTTAGTTCAGAACTGTAGCGGAAATACTCGCGCAGGGTATGATACACCCGTAGAAGTAAATTCCAAAGAAACTAATTTTAGAATATCCCCACCGTTTCTACCCCTTCAAGGTTATGACCTATGGGTCAGCTACTCAAGAAATCGTCCACTTCCAAAAAAAAAAAAAAAAATGTGGGGAGAAATTTGATTGAAAGCGAAGAGGTGGGTAGGTCATACCCTGCGCGAGCAATCTCGGGTTAAAAAATGGGGGTTTTCTTAAAAGAAAATCGCTTCTAGTAGGGGGTATGGTAACCCCGGACGGCCAGCAATGTAAAACACCTCTAAGGCATGGAATTAATGAGGCTATTAATAAGGGGCTGGGGTATTCTGCCCCACTCCTCCTGAAGCGCTCATTCCGGTTCTTGGAGAGTTTGGGGAGGTGGTAGGCGTCCAAAAACTCGTTGCCTAGAATGTCCCAAACATGCTCTATTGGGTTCATATCGGGAGAACACGCTGGCCATTCCATTCGTATGATTCCTTCCGCCAAAAGAAAATCATCAAATAAGAACGATGTGGTGTGCAATTTTCGTCCATTAACATGAAGTCACCTCCAATTGCTGCAGAGTAAGGGACTACAATAGATGTGAGGATCTCATCCCTACTTTGACGACCGGTCAGAGTTCCATTCAGAATGACATGCAGATCGGTGCGCCCATCAATGGAGATGCCAGCAAGCACCATCACTCCACCACCACCAAATCTCACACTTTCGGGTGCGAAAGCTGGATTGTTTCTAGTGCCACGCTTTCTCCAGATGAAAATACGATATCATATGGATAAAGACAAGAACGGGACTCGTCAGAGAAAAAAATATTGCTCCATTTATTTCTTCTCCAATTCACATGCTCTGTTACCCACTCCCTGTATCGCGACGGTGTCTCGCAGCTAATGTGACACACACCATTAGTCGACGAGCATACAGACGTACAGCGTGAAGGCGATTTCGGACAGTTTATGTGAAAATTGTGGTGCCAGTACCCGAGCGAAGGTGCCGTTGTAGTGGGGTGGCATTCATACTTCGGTGCTTCGGAGCCGTTAAAGCTAAATAACGGTCTTCGTTGAGCGTTGTTGACCCTGAAATGCTGCCCTGATCTTCGGCCAGCATTTCTAGTCTCTAAAAACCGTTTCCATCTCGTAGAAATCATACTTTGCAAAACTCTAATAGCTTCTTTTGCCTTGGCTTGTGTTTTCTTGCCTCTAGCCTGCCAACCACTCTAGAAGCTTCTGATTCCGTTAAATGAGTTCGTTGAGGCATCGCACTCATCGAAACAACGCGCTTACTGAATGTCGATCATTATTTTCTGCTTTGTCTTACAATAAGTTAAGAGCGAAATCTCATTCGCCGCTCCTGAAACATCGTTTTCGACGTCAAACTCAAAATTTGCATACTGTGATGCTTGAAATTAAGAAGAATTTGCATTTTTAACTCCCTTCTTCTATTCTATGCAAAAAAATATTTGCTAATACCTTTTTTTGTACAAAAACTTACAATATCCTTTAATTCTTTTGAGCAGTGTATTTTTTCAATGACTAAATTTTAATTTTAAAACGTTTCCCCATGGTGTTTAAAACTCAAATAACTCAGAAAATAATGCCTGATTGTTCAAGTGGTCCTGGAAATGAAATTTTTTTCCTAATTCACACTACGCTTTAAGTTTCGCCGTAATACCTGAAAAAGAGTTTTGAGTTTATTCCTTTTGAGCTTTAATTATCGTTATTCTTCGTTACTTCCATCAACACTGTCACGCGAATAGTCCAGAAAAGGAAACGATCCATCAGGCTTTTGTGCAGAACGGATATTGCGAGATCCTTCTTAAGTGAAATCGAATGTTTCGAAGTTTCTCAAAATTCTTTTCTCTAATCTTCAGTTTTAATAAAATTTGTGTTTGCTCCTCTTTCCTTCAAATAAACCGTTGCTGCATTCAGGGGCGGCAAATAGGGGGGTCAAGAGGGGGCGGTCGCACCCCCAAATTTTTTGAGAGGAGTGATAAAAAACGAGCAACTTCATTTTATGTAAATCGCAGAACAATGTTCATAAAAATAGAATCTTGCTGGTTCTCCATAATTATTGATGAAACTTGACCCATTTCCAAACATGAGCAAGTATTTTCCGTTTTTTGAATGATTTATTAGAAACACATCAATCCTTTACCGGCCTTCTCAGAACAGAAAAAATTGATGAAGAATCACGGTTAATTTTTAACTAAAGACGTAATTTCCTCATATAGGCTAAATATTTCATTCTTGTGTGCTCTGTGTAATTATGATTATGAGGCCCGTGCAGTGGTGCGGCTGCATGATTTTCACTAGAAAATGCCTTGGTGTCTTACATTCATTGTTACGCTCATATTTTAAGTGTGTCTATTTAATGAGTGTTCACCACCATTTTCTTTTTCCAGAAACACATTTCAGCTACTCAATGCATAGTATGATTTCATATTATACTTCTTAAAAATACATACTAATGTTGAAAAAAATATCTCACATCAACAAATATCTTTCCTGCGGGCTCTTTGAATATGCAATCTCGAAGTGACACAGGAGGGTCTTCAAGAGACAACACAACACCGTAAAAAAATTCCGAAACGTTGCTGGTTATTTCCGTGGAACGTCTCGGGATTTCACACGTGTTCACCTATTTCCTTGTAAAAACAAGTATCATCACAAAAAAGTTTCCTGAATCGCTACTAGTTTCACGCGTGCAGACTTTTCACTGTTGTGGAAAATATTTTTAGCAACCAGTTTAAAGATTGAATGAGCGTGTTTATTAAGTGTATCGGCCTAAGGTTGCTTACGGCTTACCCAGATTGACTAAGCTCCCAATGAGAGCGAAATTGTCAATGGATAGCTACAGCTTTGCAAGGCAGGAATTGCAGGCAAGAGATATGCTTGGTTCCTTCTTGCGTAGCTTTGGCCGTGGTCGCTCTGATTTTTATGGAGCCTTCTTGGTAAATCAGGAAGGTTCTAATCAATTACACTAAACCTACTTAATTTTTCTAGAAGGTTCTGGAGATATGACTGACTTTAACAGGGGAGATTCCGCACTTCTTCAGAAAGTTTCAAGGTTAATTTCGGAGAGGTTACTGACTTTTAGCGGAAAACGTTCCTGATTTTTCCAAGATATGTTACTGGTTGAAATTGGGCACATCAGCTGCCTTATTATCGTACAGGAACGTTTCTGAATCGTTTTTACAGTGAAGATGGTCTTTTAAACTATAAAGACCCTCCTCGATAATTTCAAAGCAGTGATTTTGGAAAACGACTTTTTCAGTAATGAAAAAGTTACTATCCATTAACACTTCTTCGTTTGAATGCTTATTCGCTTTTGAACAATACCTTACTCTATCAAAACATTTTCGATCAGCTAAAATTAATTTTTGGAATGCTGAAGCTACAATGTAAAAACGATTCAGAAACGTTCCTGGAAAATAATAGACAGCTGATGTGCCCAATTTCTTCCAGTAACATATCTTGGAAAAATCAGGAACATTTTCAGCTAAAAGTCAGTAACCTTTCTGAAATTAACCTTGAAACTTTATGAAGACGTGCGAAATCTGCCCTGTTAAAGCCAGGAACCTTCTAGAAAAATTAAGTAGGTTTAGTGTAATTGATTAGAACCTTCCTGATTTACCAAGAAGGCTCCACAAAAATCAGAGCGACCACGGCCAAAGCTATGCAAGAAGGAACCAAGCATATCTCTTGCCTGCAATTCCTGCCTTGCAAAGCTGTAGCTATCCATTGACATTTTCGCTCTCATTGGAAGCTTAGTCAATCTGGGAAAGCCGTAAGCAACCTTAGGCCGATACACTTAATAAACACTCATTCAATCTTTAAACTGGTTGCTAAAAATATTTTCCACAACAGTGAAAAGTCTGCACGCGTGAAACTAGTAGCGATTCAGGAAACTTTTTTGTGATGATACTTGTTTTTACAAGGAAATAGTTGAAAACGTGTGAAATCCCGAGACGTTCCACGGAAATAACCAGCAACGTTTCGGAATTTTTTTACAGTGTACAATTGAAACTATTAATAAATTTCACGCAGATGTACATTTCATCCAAGTGTGTGGATCATTTCAGCAAAATTCTTACTCCAAGATAATTTTTTAAAAACGCAAAAAATATTCAAATGACTTGAGAAGAGGTGACCAAAATGCATATTTATTTAAAATATTGTATAAAATAACAGAATCAGTTTTTAATAAAATTAGCACAAGATTTGATGATAAATATTTTCCTGTATTGTTAGTTCCCTGTTATCTGGGTTGGATATTGAAAACAAAAAATAAAATGTTTCAATTATGAGTAAAATTTATAGCATGAGGCAAGAAGAATTGTTTAAAGACTAGACTAGACTTGACTGTTCAATGATGAAAAATGAAGACTATAACAATATTTAAAGTTACCATGGTGATTTTGATGAGCAAGATGTGAAACGTATGTTTTCATACGTAACTTCGTTTTAATTATTTTTCAACTATTCCAATCAGTTCAGCTAGTAGGAAATTAGTAACCAGATTTCCTGTTCTTCCATATTTTAAAGATCAGGCATCAAAACTTTATTAAAAGATGGAAACTGTAGTATCAAGATACTTTGTATGATAACATATTACAAAATAAATTACAAATTTTGTCACAAAAATTTAAATTGTTTTTGAACACTAATTTTTATTAATTCTAAGCCCATATCATGATTACTTGCTGTTAGCCAATATGTGTTTTGTTCCATACTGAGGTAATTCATACTTAAGAAACTCGACCCCCCAAATGAAATGCTGGAATGGCGCCCCTGGCTGCATTTTATATGAAAAAGTTTGAAGTAGATTTTTTTAAATTGAAAATTAACTAATCATTATCATGTCCCAATCTAAATTCAGCTATGGCTTTTTAAAATATCGTAACGTTGATCATCTATAAATGATACAATAACAAAACACCGCCTATTACATTTAGATTGAATTACTTTTTTTGAATGGAGTTTTTTGTGCCCAATCATAGAAAGCATTTACATCAGAGAGAGCAAGATTAAAATCATTTCCAATTTGATTAAACTCTATCTTCCTGAATGAGAAGTCGACTGTTGTTGTCAAAGGCAGTTTATATATAGAGGTGTCCCTCGTATAACACGGTACTTCTACAACACGGTTTCGATATTACACGATACAAAACTTTAATTCAGAACTACACGGTTTTGATGTGTAACACGAATTTTAAAAGAAGGAATTTCATTTTCGTTCAATACACTGTCAAAAAATTTATGATAATAACTATAATAAGTTTTTACTTTGTTTTTATGAAACTTTTACGAAAAATTGTCTTGTCTTCGGCTCAAAAGTTCGGTTTCTCCGCATAACACTTGCTTTTAATTTTTAAGTACATACTTTATTTTTCTCATCAGTGTTTTAAAAGCAAAAAGATGAATATTTTATTTTGTTTCCAATGCATTCTAAGAAAATAACATTAGGATTAAACATAAGCTAAATTTGGCAAACGATAATTAAAAAATGTAGTCGAAACAAAACATAAAATAAAATAGAGTACCTCTATTCATTTTATTTTATACTAGTGGTACCCGCACGGCTTTGCCTGTAGTAAAAATTAAAAGGTCATTTGGTTCGCCTGTATATTTACAAATAATGGATGGTGAATTCCTCGCCAATTTACTGTATTTATTTGCTTGCCCATGTTACGGTTTCACGTTGTGATAATTTCGTAATTTATTCGTCCACGTTATGATAATTAGCTCGGTAAAATTTTCTTAAAATTGGAATAGGAAAAGAACAAAATCGAATTTTGGAAAAATAAATTCGAGGTGCACACCTCCATGCTACAAACTAATTTGTACCAGATTTCATGAAAACCGGGCGAACGATCAAGGCGCTATACGCGTTTATATTACGTTATTTAACAAATTATTTTAAAGGTACTGATCTAAGCTAAAATTGAATGAAAATAACAGAATGTGACTGTCGTATGCGATCGACAAATTTAAATAGAATGAGTTTTAAACATTTTCTCCTCCGAAAAGTTTCAAACTTGAAGCTGAGAAAGCGATCTGTATCATGTTTTTGATATATTGCATCAACATGATCGCACCAGGAGAGAAAGTGCTGTAAATATTTCATATAAGCGTTTCTCAACGTTGTCCCTTCTCATGCCTCTGAATATATTTCTCCGTAAATCAATGCAATTTATTCTGGAAAGACTGCAGGGCTTTCACGAAAAACCCTGCCTCGATTCCTTATTCTCATCTTCAGAATCAACTGCTAGGCATGAAGAATTTTGAATTTGTGAAAACCGATTTTATGGATTTCATGGAGAAATCCTTTTTGCGTTAAAAGGGGATACAAGCAAGGCTTTGAAATTTATTTCAAGATCGCGTTAGTCTAGGGTGCGGAATGCTGTTTTTCAATATTCATTAATTTGCAATCTATTTCTCAAGCGTGGATGTCTTCTAGGAAGACATTCCTGGCGCTTTCAATTCCATTGCCGTAGGATTTGTTTATATAGTAGTAGGTTTTACCGAAGTCGTTCTTAACGTTTGTCCAATTTGGTTACTTCGACATGTAGAATGTATTAAAGCAACTAAAGGGTGTTTTTTTAGAGGTATAGAACTTTAAGTTGGCAACACTGTTTGATATTTGTGCCATTTTGATAACTGTCTCTTGTTTTGTGTTTAGTTTGGTTTGCCATTCCATCATGAATAGACAACAAGACGGTGCAACATGCCACACAGCGCGTGGCACATTTATTTATTGAAAAAAACGTTCGGTGAACGAATGATTTCGCGCAATGGACCCGTTTATTCACCTGTAAGATCATGCAATTCAACACCGCTGGATTATTTTTTGAAGGGTTATGTGAAATCTTTGGTCTACACCGATAAGCTACAGACGATTGACGCCTTGGAAGAGAACATTCGCCACGTTATCGCTGAGATACTGCCTCCATTTCTGCAAAAAGTGATAGAAAATTGGACTTTCCGATTGGACTTTCTCCGAGCCAGCCGAGATGACCATATGCCGGAAAGCATATTTTAATAAAAATGGCAAAGAATAATCTTTCGAATAAAGCGAAATTCATTGCACTTAAGACCATTTAACTGTTTTATTTGAACCTAAAGTTCTATACTTCCAAAAAAAAAAAAAAAAACACTTTTTACTAGTACTTTCAGGCATTCGACAAGTTGCATGTCCTCAACCTGTTTGGTGGTCTAGAGTGGGACAACTGTACTTAATGTATAGCTTGCCAACTTCTATTAACTATAATTATTTAAAATATTGGCACTTGTCAAAAGTATTAAAGTCAAAATGGAATGCAACTCAGACATAGTACAAGTATATTCTATTTCTTTACCTTTTGAGGTTTTAGTATTTTTATTCCAAGTATGTTTTCTTTAAAAAACAAGTGTTCACATTAAACACTTTTTTACGTTTATCGCTTGAAACTGAAATTTCTTTCAGAAACTCATATCTGGCTTTTTTTTTACTCTTGGTGTTTCCAACTGACAGCTATTAAGTTCTAAATGCTGACATCTGAGAACAACGTTGTCCGGCTCAGTTGCTCAGTCCTTCTGGGCCCAAAAATATGAAATAAATAGTAACGTTTCTCGCAAACATTTTATTATAGTTTAAGACAACAGAGGTGGATGAAGATAATGACCATTATTAGAAATCATGTTTTCAAATCGCTTTTCTTGAAATATAGTAGTTAGCATCTGTGCACACTGCTTAATATTATTTATCAATGCTTTAAATATGACGCCGTTAAAAATGTGGGATTGGCAACTCTTTGAACTGCATGTCTCTAAATCGCATTTCTACAAACTACATTACTCCTCAGAGAAGGGCTGCTCATCCCCCCCCATCCAAGTTCATGAATCCCTCCTCCCAATTTTCTTAACCCTATTTCCCTTTTTTTAGCTCCCTTTTTATTTCATTTTTTAAAAAGTATGTTCATTATTTTTTTTTAATATTATTAACTAGCTGTGTTGCCCGACTTTACCCGGTCTACCTTGGGAAAAAAAAAAAAACCATTGCGTCAAATGAAGTTTCGTCAATAACCAGGATTAAATGAAAGAAAAAAAAACATCATGGAAAATTTTCTCGCTAAACAATGACGACAGATATTAAAATAATTTTAAGAAATTCAAATAAAACGAGAAAGATGGATTTAAAAGGCGTAACCATGGAAACACAAAATAAAATAAGTTTAGGAATTGAAAATGACAAAAATGGAACTAAACAATGGATTCAAAAAGCGTTACCGTGGAAACGCAAAATAAAATGGTTAAAAACTTGAATAGAGAACAGATTTTTGAACTTCATTTAATTAGAGATAGAGGGTTAATCTTTCGATCTTCGGTCAGATAGATCTGGAGTAAAAAAAGCAGCTTTTTCCAATGCTGTCAAAAAGAAAACTGTGGGGCAATTCCTTCTCTTTTTATTGATGGATTTAATGAAGAAAAGAGTGCCTAAATTTCAGCTAAACGTAAAAAAATTCGAGCTAAAAACGTAAAAAACTCCCGCCGCAATTAAATTAGAGCATTTTGGAACAAATTGCGTAGAACGCGGAAAATTCTTCCCTTTCCAACGATATATAATATTACTATTTGCGAGTAATTTATCGGGAATTTATGTGAAAATTGGGCCTAAATAAAAAAAGAACTATTCATCGAATTGTTTTCAAACTTGTCTGCAAACCTTCTCAGGACTTAAAGGAACAAACTGTGAAAGTTACAGCAAAATCGGCCTGGAGTTTTGCGAGTTCAAACACACAGACGCTTTTTAGAGACTTCATTTTACACTATGTAGGGATTTATTTATTTATTTTTAATTATTATTATTATTTTACTAGCGAAGTTCTGTGCTTCACACACAGACACAGAAACACACACACACAACTAAAAAGATAAATGAAATAAAATATAAACAGAATTAAATAAAAAATAATTTAAGTTAAAAATAAATTATCAAATAAATTTTTAAAATAAATAAAAAAAAATTCAAAATTCCCCCTCCCCCCCCCAAAATTTTGATGGCGCAACTTAAAATTGGAATAGAAAAAGAACAAATTCTATTTTCGAAAAATCGCTTCAAGGTGCACACCCCCATGCAATAAACTAATTCTTTGCCAAATTTCATGAATATCGGCTGAACAGTCTAGGCGCTACGCGCGTCTCAGAGATCCTGACAGAGAGAGATCCAGACAGAGAGACTTTCAGCTTTATTATTAGTAAAGATTAAATAGAAAGTGGCAACAGATAAAAATTTTGAATCATTGCGTTCTATTTCCTCGTCGGCCAATAATGAATTCGGTTATCAAACATGTGAATAAAGGCTTAGCCTTTATTAAAATCTGCTTTAAAAAAACGTTATAATTCGATTTCTATGAAACATGAAAGTTCCAAACACATTCTATCAAACGCGGAAAACAATTCTCTTTAGTTTGTTAAAAATTTTAAAATTTAATACCAATGTTTTTACTTCAAAAATCGCGAAAAATCTTTTTGAGGTTTTGAATTAATATCTTTGTTAATTAATGTCATCCAAAGATGCAGCCTAGCTAAGAACACTTTCGATCAACTCTCCTTTCGATCAAATGTTTTTTTTTTTTCAAAATCGGTCCATCCGTTCAGGCACTTAGAGTGCTGTGCCACAGACAGACATATAGATACACAGACACGTCACACTTATAACCCCCTTCCTTTGTGTGTCGGAGTTAAAAAGAAAGAAACAAGTAAATATTGTCAAGGTAATGCTTAAACTTATGGGAGTCATGCTATACTAAAGTTAAATTTTTCTAAGTTACCTCGAAACTGGAAATCAAAATTACCCCTTTTAAAACTTTAAAAGAAAATTTCTTTTAGTATAGCTTGTCTGAAGACAGCATAGTAATAATAACTAAAATACATTCTCCAACGTTTTAATTTTCTGCAGGAGAACACTTTCCTCGCGGAGTTGCGTTTTGTATTTCTTATTGATATCTCATAAAAACTGCAGACCTGAAAAAGAACAAGAAGCACACTTTTCGAAGGCGTCCGAATTCTCTTTATTAAATATTCCTTGAAAAGGGGAAAACAAAATTTAATCATTTAATCATCTTGCGGTTAAAAAACGGAGAAATGATGCAACGAAAAAAAAAATAGTTGAGAAAGGGAACTTTCCACTTCTGAGATAATTGTTCTTTCAAAAGCTTAGCCTGAGTTCGGGTTGAATTGTAAATTTTTCCCGAAATGTATTGCCTTTTAAAAACTGGAAAACTATGATTGTATTTTAAGTGATCGTTTTTAATCTTTTTAGTGTTTGCACATACGTGATTACTTTCTTTGTTTGGGAAGAATTGATTATGAATTGAATTACGAGCTAAGATATAATCTCATTTCAAATGATCACTATCGCATTTGATAAGAATTCAAATTGAAGCAGCAAACATCCGTAGGTTAGATCTTGAATTTTATCTTTCGAAAATAACGATTTGTGTTTTGCCAATGTAAGTGATTTCTAATTAATTTGTAGGAATTTTAAAATCTTCTGAAATTATTACCCATAGTGTTGTTTTCTTAACGGTAAATGCAGTCCCGTTGATTCTACAAGACTTGAAAACCCCGTTGAATAGAATGGGCAGAAAACGGATATCTTAAAGGCATGCGATTACAAAAAAGGTTAGATATTGCCATCTTAAATATAGGAAAAATAATTTTAAATTAATATTTATGTCTTTAAATAGAGTATAAGACTAAAAATTTGAAAGAAAAAAGAAGGTTAAAAAAAGTCAGATCTTAAAGATTTTTATTGAAATCCAAATATTTTTAAGTTTTTGTTCCAATACCTTAAAAGTACTTCTTCAGTACTTTTTTTAAATGTATCTTTCAAATTATTTACATTCCTTTACAATTTTTAGTTCGCTAAAGTTTTGTTACGCATGTATAACTTCTTTTGTAGATTAGATTTAAATTATTTTTCAAATAAATATGCATTGTTCAACTCTTTGCTGATACTGGAATTATATTTTGTTACATTAGCAACCCAGATCCCACAACGAGGACTGGCCGCACTTCGAGTTCCTTCCTTCCTATCCAATCGGCCAAAAAAGAGTTATTTACAGCATTTGCATATTTACAAAATATTTACTATTTGATTTAAAACAAGTTGTTACTTTTGGTCCAATATTTGATATTGGATGTATGACTCAGCGTTGGCATTGACAACGGCGAGTATAGAGTTGTTCTTATAAATCCATTTCTTAAATCGGTCCCAAATACCTGTTTTGCAGATTCACTGGCTAGTTCTCCAATCCTTTCATCAGCCCGAGTGTAACACAGAATGCTAAAACAACTAAGAAAGTTCCGAAACGTCCCAGATTAGTTTCGGGCAACGTTCGGGGATTACACAGGTTTTCATCAATTTCCTTTGGAAATCAAGTAACTTTGTCAAAAAATTTCCTGAATTGCTGCAAGCTGCACGAATGAAGACTTCTCATCATCGTGAAAAATATTTTTAGCTACCAGTTTAAAGAGTAGTTGAACTTATTTATTAAGTGCATCGCCTTCCGGTCGGTTAAAGCCGACCAGATTGACTAAGTTCCCAATGAGGGCTAAAGGTAAGATCTCTGTAATCTGTAGCTTTGTAGGAATTGCAGACAAGTAACATGGTACTTGATAATTACCTGCGATTCTGTTTAAGCTTTGGTCGTGGTTGTAATAATGTTTTAGGAGCTTTCCTGGTAAAGCAGGAAGGTGACAACCTATTGTTTTGCAGCTACTTAAGTTTTCTCTGAAAATTCCTGACTTACTCCAGAGACATAAATGGCTTTAACCTAGAACTTTTCTGAATTTTTCAGAAAGATTCCAGGATAATTTAGGAAGGTTTCCGACCATTAACGGAAAAAGTTCCATTTTTTTGTAGAACATGTTACTGGAAGAAATTGACTGCTCATTATTTTAAAGTAACGTTTCTAATTGCTTTGACAGTATTCTGTACATGATTAGTTTCTAAATATCACAAGACATCTGTGTTTGTAACACTTTATATCATTAAACTGAAAGAAAATAAAACCGTTAATGCGTCAATCAAAACTCTTTACAATTTGATGCTTCAAATTGTAGTATTGGTAAAAGAAATTCTATCATATCTACGGAAGTGTGTCCTGAAACTGATCTTTTGCCTTAAGTACTGTTTTGTGAGCCAAGTCATTTATATATAATGACATTCGTCCACTTCCGCGGCCAATAAAAATTTATCAGGTTTATAATCCTTCGTTGTCTAAAAGCAGACATTTCATTGAGTCGCTGGATTCATGACGTTTAGGAGATCAACTGAGAAATCACTTTTAGAATACATGATTGTCAATAAGTGTACTATACAGGTCCACGGAAGATTTTTTTTTTTTTAATTTTTTCAGCCGAACCATACAGAAGCACAATTTTTAAGATGTCACTTTAAAGTATCTTCCTCTCATTGGCAGTTCAGTATATAAAGCCGCAAAACTTCCATTAGCTAACGCTAACTAACATTAATGCCAAAAAGGTTCTGAAATTTTTACAGCGAGATCAGGGTAACCATTTTCTTTCTGAATGGCTTTGACAATATACGTTAAATACTTTCGATGATATTTTTAAAGATAATTTTTAAATCTTCTGATCAAATTTCTTCTGATCACATTCTATTTAAGCTTCATTTTTCGAAACCAGTTAAAGCCTTCTCAATAATTCCGGATAACTCTCCCAGGTCACACTCAGGCTTTTGGAAGTGAAACCCTCTTGTGAATCGGCAGAGTAGTAGAGTAATTAGAGCAGAAACAAGAAATGATATTAGAAAAACTTGATTATCGCGATCATATATGCCAAAACTGAGTTATAAGTTTAACTTCAAATCTTTATACAAAAGTAAAAACCTGTTTTAAATCATGCAGTAATAGTGAATGCTAAAGTTCTTTATATTCGTAAATACTGTAAAAAGCTATTCTTCTTGACTTGGTGGATAGGAAGAGAAGGGTGGAACACTTATTTCAGCCATCTCCGTGGATTGTGGGTTGTTAATGTAATTAATTGTAGTTGAGTATTACTAGCGAAAACTGCATATAGAAAATTTTTTGTGAAACACGAAAGGCTGGACTATAAGGCAAGAAATACTGCGATGTGCAAAAAAAAGGCCTAAAATCCCGAATTTTTTATCACTTCAAGAAGTTTTATTTTATGCACAAAGTAAAAACGTTAAAGGAATGCAAATATTTTTTAAAATACAAGAGAAAAATCGTTGTTACGGTATTATAATAGAAGCTTAAAATATATTGTATTTCAATTACATATTCCTAAATTTGGCCTCATTTTCCTTATTTTTATTAAGCTCTTGCGTGAGTTAAAGACGTAAACACTTTTTACAAATTATATTTGCTCATATAAATGATGCCAATAGCCAACTTATTTTAATGTTCGAAGTCATCTCTGGAAATATCTTTTTTTTTTTTTTTTTTTTTTGGACCAGCCTTCTGCTGAGTCTTTATCAAAGCGTGTAAATAATTTCGAATAAATATTCACGTATTATAAATATTTCAAAGTAAGTAAATTGTGTCAAAATGTACCCAATGTTATTGTTGCCAGCCCATAAAAAGCAATTAAACAAAAAATAATTCCTAATACCTTGTTTTACTTACAACAAATTTGTACATTCTTCCCTTAAAGCTTCAAAGTTGTAAAACTTAACGCCTCAGTGATGGGGGGTGGGGAGGGGTGCAACCTTGTTTGGATGCTGGTAATGAGGAAAAATCAAAGCTTGTTTGAAGTTTTTTATGAATTTAATTCACTATTTGATTACAAGCATGAAAATCAAAGAAAAAATGCAGTTTTCTACACTATAGCGACTTTGAATCAAATACGTGTGTGTTATTATCGTTGTTTTCGTGACAGACCATTGATTGATGTTCCAATAATAAACTAATAAACTTCGAGGAGGAAATAGAACAGACGATTTTTATAAACTTCCCAACTTGTTTTATTAAATATACGCGGGAAGCGAAGAGCGAACTTTAATCGTTTATCATCTTGCGGTTGAAAAATGGCGAATAATGTTACAAAAAGAAAGGGAAGTTCTTTTTAAAGAGAATTTTCCAGTTGAGAAGTAATTGTTCGTCTAGAAATGAAGAACATATTTATGCCGTATCTATCTTTTTTTTTCCTCCTTTTTTGTTGATTGTTTCGATAAATGGAAAATTATTATTTCTTTGAAAGGTTTTTATTACTTTGTGAGACCAACTGTATCACATTTAGAGAAATGTTGTAGCAAATAACGCAATATCTTTTAGTTGTCACAAGAGAAAGATAGAAAATTTGCTTCTATTTTCATTATTTAGCTATATATATATATATATATATATATATATATATATATATATATATATATATATATATATATATATATATATATATATATATATATTCAGGGCCGGATTACTAAATAGGCAATGTAGGTATGTTTTTCGCAATCACGAGCGTGTGTGTATGTGTGTGTGTGTATGCGTGTGTACGTAGGATATGAAAGCAACCTGGAGACGGTTTTCGCAAGAGGAGCAGCATCGTGAGGCCTGTCGACGCGGCGGTGCACAGTGGTGCCAGAGTGGAAAAAATTCGATTTTCGAAAGCGCTTATTTCGATTATCTGGTGTATGATTCTCACACTATATAAGATACAGAATATAGGAACGGCATCATTTTTTCCGCTGTATCGAGGTTATTCCCATTAATATAGGCTCAAAGTCAGAATTATGTAAGTTTGACCAAATTCCACCCTACTCAAGATGGGTGATAAAAAAGTGTTAAAAAGTTAGAAAAAAATAATCAATTTTTCCCCTTGCTCTACGATGGTCAATTAAACCACTCATCAGTCAAACAGTGCAAAAACATATTAGAGCGCTTTACAACGTTATAAGTTACAAATTTTAAATTAGCATTGAGAACAGCTAAGGTAACAAAAAAAGCTCCGGCTTCCTCCGCGATGGGGAAGGTTATTTATCAAACTAGGGGTGCTTAAGTAAACATTAGAACACAAATCACCTGCCTTTATCTGTCTATCCGATCATAACACAGTAAAGAAAGGAAAGGGTTAGAGTACGTATCTGTTTGTTGCACTATTTTGTTAATAGAATTGTCTCAGACAAAACATTTCCCCACGTCAAAACCTTTTTTATTTGAGTTCAGTCTAGTTGCTAACGTGGTCTAGCCATGAGCTCTATCAAAGTTAAATACCGTGATTTGTGTGAGTGCTTGTGGAATGGTACTAATTTCGACGTATTCCTTCGACAAAATCACCCTGAACTTGACGAAGGAAACATTTGTTTAATGTTGACAGCTCTTAGCAAGAGTTTCTTACCTCATTTTAATTTAAAAAAAAAAGATAAAGTAAATCGATACTGGGAGAGGTTCAAAAAAATGTTCAGCGAGTGGATGGAAAATGAATACGTTTTCAACATACCGGAGCAGGAATCTACAGGATGTGTTGGGAGACCAAGTAAAGACTGATGATTCTGGTGAATGAAGCAAAAAGAATAAAATACGTAAACTTCAAGCATCATACCAACAAAGCTTGATTAACACGGCTGCGACACATGAAAAGCACGATAAAACCAAAGCTTTGTCAGCCGATCAAGCATTAGCAATCTTTCTCCAGGCCAATCTGACAAAATATCAGTACGAGATGATTCGACAAACACTAAAAGTCCTTGGATGCCATGTATCTCCAAGTTATAAAAAATTAATCATCTCAAAGAAATAATGCTACCCTGATAATATGTTAATTAATGAAACGTCTGCAGTTGTCCCTTTATAGAATTTGCCTGACCATACAGCTAAACGAATTCTGGAAACAAAACCCTAGAAGAACTAGAAAAATTAAATGAACATGAATTAATATTGACGACGAAATGGGGATTCGACGATGCCTCAGGACAAAGTGAATTTGCCCAAAATATTCAATCAGCAATAACGAAATAAGTGACTCGAATTTATTCATGACGTCCATAGTTCCTCTGAAGCTCACAATTCCAATGGATGTTGATCAAAATGGATCGATTTGGGAAAACGGCCGACCTTCTTCAACAAGACATTGCAGGCCCTTGAGTACAGCTTCCAGAAAGAGACACTTGATTTGGCACGAGATGAAAAAAAAAGGTTTGAAGAAGAAATAGAGAAGTTGGAAATTACCCAAGTTGTGATCGGAATTAATGTCATCCGTATTCGACACACGTTGGTGATGACAATGTTGGACGGCGAAGTAGCTCAAGTCATCACAAATACAAAGTCTGCAAGTGCCTGCTACATATGCAATGCTTTACCTTCGGAAATGAACGACCTAACAAAAATCCAACAGAAACCTCTTAATGTGAATGCTCTTGAATTCGGTATCTCTCCATTACACGCCAGAATCAAGTGTATGGAATACATCCTTCACATTGCATTCAACAAAAAAATCGAAAAATGGAGGACTACAAAAGACACAAGAGACATGTACGAAAACGAAAAGAAACGTATTCAACAAGAGTTTCTTGAGAAAATCGGCATCAAAGTGGACTTTGTTAAGCAGGGTTGCGGATCTTCAAATAATGGCAACACAGCCAGACGTTTTTTCAATGAGTGCAAGGTCACAAGTGCAATAACGGGAGTCGACGAAATTCAAATCCATCGGATCGCTACCATTCTGGAAGTCATAAACAGCAATGCAATGATTGACCCAGTGAAATTCCGACTATTCTCAAAAGAAACAGCAGAGCTTGCCATTGAGAAGTATTCATGGTACTACATGCCATCCACAGTACATAAAATTTTGTTACACAGTTCTGAAATAGTGCAGAAGTCAATTTTCCCAGTCGGAATATTGTCGGAAGAGGCACAAGAAAGTAGGAATAAAGATTACAAGGCATTCAGGATCACCAACTCGCGGAAAATGTCTCGTATATCCACCAACGAAGACGTGTTCCACAAGCTACTTCGGAACTTTTTATCACGAACATGAGACCCGAACCAAAGAAAAAGCATCTGGAAATCAGTGAGGCAGCTAAGGAACTGTTAATCTAATTTCCTTGAATTTGAATTGGTATGTATTCTTTCAATTTAAGCAACTATTGACAAAGAATCTCAAGCTTTATTATTTTTAAAACTCTCCAGGTCTTTAAGCTTCCTTGAGGGAATCATTTAAAGCAATATTTAATTTAAATATATGCTCAAAATACTTGTTGCAACTTGTTTTTATAAGTACAAAATGTTTCGGAAATTTAAAAGAAAAAAATTACATTTCCAATAGTCTTTCATTTCCTAAATAGTTATTTAATTAACTTCAAAATGGCAATGAAAACAGTTGAACTTGATGTATTTTTTTGTTCTTTTTTGAATGAGACCGGCCCCAGCTTTCTATGTAACCCGTTCTCGAGATATTGAATTTTTTCCACTTTTTGGCCATTCGGCCTCACTGTGCGGTGGTGCTGGCAGAGGGTGCTGGTGGGAAAATAAAATGATAGGAATTCAAAACAGTCAAGTGAGAACAATAAGCAATCGTGATTGCTCAAGAAAAAGAAAAGAAAGAAAGGAAAAAGTAAAAAAAAATGGGGCTCCCTTTTAGTTACTGTATTAATTGTTAATAAACATTACTGGCAATACTTAAAATTGTAGTCGGAACCTAAAACTAGAAGTTTTAAAATGAGGAATAAGTTATGAAATTTGATAAAGGGATAAGGAAGATTTTGCGTGGTGACAGAAATACAGGCTAGAGAAATAATATATGAGATTATGTATAAAATACACGTGTGGGGGGGGGGGGCTCATCACTTCTAATGCCTATGGGTCCCGAAATCCTCAATCCGTAGACTCTGTATATGAAGGGCTGTAAAGGTTTTTAGAAATCATTGTATGATTGTCTGCCGATTTTAGATGTTTCTCTTGTACACAAAATGCCTCGTCCAAAACGCAGAGCGTTATATTCATACAAATGAGTAACGAAGTTCGAATCGAGCCGCATGATCGGCATGCGTGAGGGTGAACTTACGTATAGACAATTCAGAGCCCGCACGGGGCGTAATGTCTCAACTCTGATGCGTATGTGTAAAGGATGGACAGAGAACGATGAAATTAGCCGAAAGGCTAGCCTCGCCTCACCCGCCTAGCTGTGATGGATCGTATAGTATTCTCTCGCACGCTAGCACAACGTTGGAGTACGGATACAGGTGTGACACTTGTTGCATCCACTTTCGTCGACGTCTGTTGCGCTTGGATCTACATGCAAGGATTCTGCTATACAGGATTTCCTTCACCCTCAACCATCGTTACGTCCGGCTTTTACGAACCCACCAACACACCCAATGGCTTGCAGACTAACAACAGGGTCGTCTTCTCGGATAAATACAGATTTAATCTGCACTATAATGATGGATGTCTAGGCGTCAGACGTTACACATAGAAACGTGACCTCCCAGAGTGTGTTATCCAACGTCATACCGGCATAACGCCAGGCGTCATGGTCTGGAACACTATTGAATATCAAGGGGCAGTCCGATATAGTCCGAATTACAGGTAACTTCAATAGCGAGCGCTACTTCAGGAACGCTGTGGCGAAAGAGGTAGTACACTTTCTTCAGAGCATTCCTGGTGCAGTGTTTCAGCAGGACAATGCACGTCCACATGTCGCACGTAGCGGACAAATTGTTCTTCTGTGCGCGACAGGTTACGCTATTTCCTTGGCCTACCCGTTCTCCGGATATCACGCCCATCGAGCATGTCTCGGATTGCGTTGGTCGGAGACTCGCCCATATGTCTCGTCAGGCGCGGCGGTGGATACGGATGAACCTTTGCTTCATGTTGAAGCTATATGAGATGCTATTCCCAATTTGACATTCAACACCGCTGTGATTCGGTGTCAAAACGAATACAGGCTAGCTTAGCTACGCGGGGTAGCTACATTCTATATTAATTTACGCCTGTTATTTTTATTTCATTGATCTGTAATTTTGATCGTTTATTTGTAGCACTGTGAGTAATATGTGTGATAAATTTTATTCCTTTCCAATGAATGTTTCATGTTGTTGCAATTTTTACAAACAGTGTATATATACAGGTAGTTATCAAAATAATGGAAACACCTGTGAATAAAAGTGGCATTTTTGAATGTGCTTCGTAAGTAATGAAGAATAAAACTAGATATCTGTTTTTATAAATAGCAATGTACATATTCTTGTAGTATATGGTAGCTTAATGGAAGTTCTGAAAGCCTTGGATTTTTTTTAAGCGCGTGAAATGTCGGACTTCTCAAACTTTAAAAGAGGCCAAATTGTTGGAGCGCATCTAACTGGAGCAAGTGTAACTGAAACATCTGAATTTAATGATTATGTGTCCATTCTAGAGGTACAGAATCTAAATTCATGACAGCATACACACAGGCACGGTAAGACGAGCTCGGAAAAGCAAAATAGTGGGCGGAAAGAGAAGATCAGTGATAGAAATCGACGGGTATTAATGCGGATTGTTAACTCTAAAAAGCAAACAATAGCAGCAAACACAGAACTCAATCACTATCTGAATTCAGCAGTGTGAGTGATTACACCAGAAGGCACCTTTATTAACAGAACATTTACGGCAGAGTAGCGATTCCCAACACACTTGTCACGGAGTGTACCCATTATTTTGATAACCACTTGTTTGTGTATATATATATATATATATATATATATATATATATATATATATATATATATATATATATATATATATATATATATATATATATGTATATATATATATATATATATATTGAATACAAAATATTTCATTATAAATTGAAACAAACGAAAAAACAATCTAAAGCTGCATTTTCGCCAAGGGGCGAAAAATGCAGCTTTTAGAATTATGTCAAGTATTTGAGATTCAAAAATTACGGAAAAGCATAGATATGCAAACAAAGTAACGAGCACAAATAAACATAATATTAAAAGCACAATAAAGCTGCTTCTTTGTCAGTGGGGGGAGCAGAACACCCTAACAAGAGCCTCACAAGTTTCGGAACACGTCGCAAGTCAGCAAGTAAACAAGGTAGAAGCATTTCTTGATTTATTATAAAGCAAATATTGTAGTTAATGCAGAACTAATGTTCTCCAAAACAATTCAGAATGTGATTTTAAAAAAGACAAGATGACATCAATTTAAGAAGAATTAACGTGTTTGCAGTACCAGTTGATTAAAACGTTTCAAAGATACTTGCTGAGTCGCAACGCCCACTTCCCTACTTGCAAGGCAAAAGGAGGGGAGAAATTAATACACTTAAAAAGTTTTAACTCACTGCTCCCACGAGTTATTTAGAAGTCAAATTTCCCCACATGAACAAAGTATGAACACGACGAAAAAAAAAAAGCATAGGTATGAAAAAAAATGAAAAACACAAATGAACATAATGTTACAAGCACAATTTAGCAGCTTCTTCGTCAGTAGGTGGGAGCAGCAAACCCTGAAAGGAGCCTCACAAGTTTCGGCGCGTGTAATTTTGCTTATCCGTTTATTGCTGCATTGTGTTTATAGTGCAACTCTGGTTAGTTGAGCTGCGACCTTGACTATGTTTACCTGTTTTAGGGTAGTTAAGTAAAAAAATAGGCGTGTTATTGGCTCGGATTTAGTTGGAATATTTTTGAAAAACTACTAAGAAAGTTTCTTAACGCAATTTAGCGCCAATTACCCCTCCCTATTTACCGAAACGAGGTAAACATTGTCAGAGTCGGAGCTCAACTTCTCAGAGCATTACAACAGAACCCCATTCCGCATCGAGCCATGTGAACGTAGTTCCAAGAGAAAAAAATTCTTTGTAATTTTTTACCAGTGTCAAAAGAGCGCTCGTCCCATCTTTTGTATGCGACATACAAGCGTTTTCCCTCTCTCCTGTAAGATAGCGATTATGTGACTTACGTTAGTCTGGCTCTGAGGTTAACATATATTATATTTATTTTTTTTCTTTATTTCGTTTGCATGCCGACGCGGTTTCCTTTTTCTTCGTGTTTAAATCTTATTTAGTTTGATATAATGGGGTTGTTTACTTCAATCAAAAGTAGTACTTTTTGTCACTGAAATTGATAGAATAAGCAAAAAATAATAACATGGACCCAGAAAATGCTTTCATTTTTCCAATAGTTATTTTTTAATTAATTATTTTAAATGTCTGATTTTTCAAACAAGGCGTTGTCTTGATGACGTCACAAATGATGCTCTATGGCGCACTTTCTACCGCGTTTCGACGTTGTGATAATCAATAAGCGAATTAAAATTGCACTCTACGCTTGCTATGAACCATATCGTTGCCAATACACGTGAGTAAAGATGCGAATTAAATATTTTGTTCTGTGAATGGCAACACTGAATGGCATTTCATCATTTTTGATATTATCGGCAAGAAATGTTAACAATCAAAGCACACCGATTTAAGTATTTTTTTTTAAAATATTAAACTTAAACAAAGTATTAAAAAATGGTAAGATCCAACGTTTATAAACATGCTCTTTCAGAAAAAAAAAATACTTTTAAGATTTTGGAAACGACCCCATTCTAAGTGCCGCACTTTAATATAAAATAGTTGTAACATGAAATAGCTTGTTAAATGTATTTTCAAATTAATGAATTATGAATGTTCCATGGAAGCTAGGCATAGAAACGCAACAGATTAACCTTCAAGGAGCAGTAAAGGGGAATTACACCCAAGTCCAACGAGAATCATGAACGGAGTAAGTTAAAAAACTTCAAGAGTATATATCTATGTATTTTCTTTTTTTTTTAATGATGAAATCTGATATAAACCAGCTTAAATATTTACCAACACGCTTCTAAATGAACAACTCTCAACAGATTGGAGAAATATTTTTTCTATTGACACTGGCAGAAGAGAGAGCCTTATAAGAACTATTCTTTGGGGGGGGGGGAGTACATGGTATATTTCTTAGTTTTTTTAATGATGAAACCTCATACAAACCAACCTAAGTAATGTTCCAACAACTGTCTAGATTCACAACTCCAAACTGTAGAAATAGTTTTATATTCACACTGGCAGAAGAGAGAGCCTTAAGTCTCGGATAAGAGCTATTCATTACACAGTGTTTTTCTTTTTTTTTTTTTTTTTTAATGATGAAACCTGATACAAACCAGCCTAAGCAATGTTCCAACAACTGTCTAGATTCACAACTCCAGGTTTGAGAAATATTTTTCTATTGACATTGTTTGAGGGTCTTAAGTCTCAAATAAGAGCTATTCAGTGGATTTTTTTTGTGCAATATGAGCTAGAAATGGTAATTTTATTTTACTTTTCAAAAAAGACGACTTGTTTTTATAGAACAATACGTTGGTACTCTTAAAATTTACTTCACTACGACATTTTTCTGTGGCATCATTCACTCACGGACTAGAGTTTCAGAAACAAATATTTCTTCACATTGCATTTCGTATATTTGCAGGCTACCATCCAAGTGCAAGCAAAAGCTATATTAAACACAGATTTCCATCTTCTAATAACTTAAAAGTAAACATTTGCTTAGACCGATGTTTCAGCTTGACATGCTTTTGATTGATCTTCCAATAATAACTGCACGAGCGTAGGAAGGGCACAGGAAATAAATGATTTTTACAAACTTCTCGAATGCCTTTTTAAATATATGATAGATAGAATGGAGATAATAAATTTCAGTCATTTATCATCTTTCATTTTTAAAATAAATATATATATTGCGGCATATTTGATGTGAAAGGTAATTTTGCGTTTAGAAGCTAATCATTCACTCAAAAATTGAGATACAGTTTGATATATTAAGGTTTATATTTTCTTGTTGGTGGAATAGGGAATTAAGTATTTCAGCTTAAAAAGACATGAAAGTACATTGGATTATGTGTTTAATTACTATTGGTGTAAATATCTTTGTTGTAAATGTGCTGTATTTTCAAAACGTTACAAATTAGCTTAGCAATTTTTATTTTGTCTTTACTGAATTTTTTAATTTAATGTTATGAAACATGTTTTCTGCATAGAATGGATGATTTCAGTTTATATTGAGATATTTTGGTTAGGACGAGTTTTTGGTCTTTTCAACAATCCGTAGTTTAATCAATATTTTTAAAATATTTTTTCGAAATTAATTATATAAGTCTTACTTTAAAGATGATGTAACGTACCGCTGTATTTTTACTAAAAGCTTGAGCATTTTACAGGAAAATGAAGGACAATCAAGCATTTGAGACTGAATACAATTTAAAACACAGTACAGCTGGTTGTATAGGTTGCAATAATTCTTTATTTCTTCATATTTACATCGCCATTACAAAATGTACTTATAACACTTGTCTAGTCAGTAAATTACCGCCCATTAGCCAGGGCTAAAGCAGAATACATGAAATACACCGCCAGCTCAGTCATTTCCAGCCGAGGACTGCAGTTTCGTGCTTATTAGCACTCATCAGCCCGGCATAGGAAAGTGACTGAACTGATTGAAAATCTCTTAAGGAAGCCAAGAGGGCCAAACAAACTGGTAGCTAAAATAGAATTAGCCAGACGAGTGACCGATGCAATGGTTCGGTTCAACTCGAAAATTGTTGGCAAGGCATGGTATAGGCAGTAAATTACCGCCCATATCGAATTTGATTAAAGTCGATTTTTAAATTTTTTTCCTGTCCTAATAAAGTTTTTGTTTTTGTCGTGATTCAGGGGACTGAGTTTCGTGACATGCACTCTCTTGAGGGTTTTTTTTTAGTTTTGGGAGAAAGATTTCACTGACGGGGGGGGGGTGACTTTTGCACGCTGTTAATATAGCTGTGGTTGACTTAAGTTTTAAGTTCGCACATTTTTGCTAAAGGTCAAGCATATGACTAATAATCAGTAGTTTAGACCATCGCAAGTTACTTAATAATCCTCACAATATAAACTTTCTGAATGAAATGACAAGATTGCGAAATTTGCCGTCTTATGATCATAATAACTAAGTCAATGAAAATTAACTAAAAAGGTAAAATTAAAAAACCCGACTGCGTAAAAAAATAAAATAAAATAAAAAAATAAATTAATTAATTAAATATAAATATATATATATATATAATCCCAGTAGTTTAGAATTTTATTAAGTATTACTGAATAACTACTCCGTTAAAAGTTTTATAATCGATACCCACATAAGACAAATCATAAATTCAAAAGCAGAATAGAAGGATCAACAGTCGGTGCCCATTCACATTTTACGGGGTTCCTTGACTGGTCGAAAAGGAATGGGCCCCGACTGTTGAACCTTCTGTTCTGCTTTCGAATATATGATTTGTTTTATGTGTGTATCAATTATAAAACTATTTTAATGGGGTATTTATTCAGTACTACTTGATAAAATTCTAAACTACTGGTCATATTTTTTTTCTTTTTAGTTTTTTTGTTTTTTACGCAGTCGGGTTTTATATTTTTATTTAATAACTGGTGATACTCGCATGGTTTTTCCCGTAAT